>NC_083881.1:51221688-51519188 GCF_032452875.1 Bos javanicus | reverse complement strand
TCCCTCTGCAACCATATTGCCCCTAAGGAACAGGTTGGTCTTAATCCTTATGAGATGCTATATGGGAGACTCTGTTTATGTCAATGACCTCTTCCTAGATCCAGAGGCTCAGACCCTCCAGTCTTGTACCATGGCCATTGGGCATTTCCAACAGGTTGTACGCTTGTAGGGTGTGAACCAGGACCCAAAAGATTCTAAAGAGTCACAACTATATGCTCCAGGGACTCAAATCCTACCTAAAGTTTGAAAAGATGGGTCCCCAAAGGCTCAACACCAGCCCACATGCAAGGGTCCCTACCCTGTAATATTTTCTACCCCCACAGCAGTCAAGGTACCAGGACAGGATTCTTGGATTTACTATTCACAAGTCAAGCCATGGAAGAAAAGAAAAGAGGACACTCAATATGCCTGTGAACCCTTGAGAGATCTCAGATATCTATTTAGAACTGCCATTCTAATGAACACCCTCAAAATTAAGTTTCTGGGGACAAGATTTCTCAGGACAGCTCTGAGGTGCCAACACAGCTTGGCAGGGGTTGTACTCCAAAACAGACAGGTGATAGATCTCCTGACCCCTAAACAAGGAGGGACTTCAGCCATCTTGAATGAGATATGTTGTTTCTGGGTAAATACCTCCAGCTAAGTTAAAGAAAGTCTCACAGCCCTCAAGAAAAACATTCAGATCCTACAGGATCTCAAAGAATGAACTGGAGAGTTCTCAGGGTGGCTACAATCTCTCTTTGGGGGACCCTTCTCCTGGTGAGAGGAAATTTGGAGTTGGCTAATGCCCCTACTAGTGACTTCCCTAGTGGCTCAGATGGTAAATTGTCTGCCTACAATGCGGGACACCTGGATTCGATCCCTGGGTTGGGAAGTTCCTCTGGAGAAGGAAATGGCAACCCACTCCAGTATTCTTGCTTGTAAAGTCCTATGGACAGAGCAGTTTGGTAGGCTATAGTCCATGGGATCACAAAGAGTCAGACACGACTGAGCAACTTCACTTTAATGCCCCTACTTATCCTTAATGCTGCTTATGATTGCTCCTGCTGCTTCTGCTAAGTCGCTTCAGTCGTGTCCGACTCTATGCGACCCCATAGATGGCAGCCCACGAGGCTCCGCCGTCCCTGGGATTCTCCAGGCAAGAACACTAGAGTGGCTTGCCATTTCCTTCTCCAATGCATGAAACTGAAAAGTGACAGTGAAGTCGCTCAGTAGTGTCCGACTCCTGGCGACCCCATGCACTGCAGCCTACCAGGCTCCTCTGCCTATGGGATTTTCCAGGCAAGAGTACTGGAGTGGGGTGCCATTGCCTTCTCCGATGATTGCTCCGTGTATTATCAATTGTCTAACCCTTTTTGTCCCTGCCCAGGTCACAAGCTACAACATGCAGTGCCAATTCAACAAGGATATATAAAACTACACCTGACCACAGAAAATATCACTCACCCTTAGATGGACACTAATATAAGGACTCTGGGGCTTGAGACTAGCAAGAGGGGGAGGCCAAATGCCCCTCACCAGTTCAGAAGGAAATAGCCAGAGAGACCTCGACACCCCTATTCCCAAAGAACTGGGCCTCGCATCTCTTGAGGGGGGAATATTAGGAAGTTAGAATAGGAAAAAGGAGTCCAGAATGGCAGTGGCTAAAAGACAAACAAGGGAAAAGCCTGCAAAAATAGAACAAAGGAAGGTCCCAGGACCAGAGTGAGAACTTCAGGTAAAACAAACAGCCCTCCTGGTTAGCTAAATTTATATAGGGCAGCCTCAGGTGAAGGAGAAAAAACACAAAAAAAGGAGCCAAAATTGGGCTGGAGGCATTTCTTCTCTTCGCGTCTTTTGGGTCAGCCCACCCTCAGGCCTGGAGGATGATTTTTTCTTTGCTTTCCAAATAAAACTTAGCTGTAACACTGGTCCGTCCGTGGCTTCAAATTTTTGTTGCAGTGAGACAGAATCAAGGAAATTACAAACTCCCACGACAGGTATACCAGTTCAGTTCATTTCAGTTTCTCTGTTGTATTCGACTCTTTGCTACTCCATGGACTGCAGGACGCCAGGCTTCCCTGGCCATCACCAACTCCCAGAGCTTACTCAAAAACTCATGTCCATTGAGTCGGTGATGCCATCCAACCATCTCATCCTCTGTCGTCCCCTTCTCCTCCCGCCTTTAATCTTTCCCAGCATCAGGGTGTTTTCCAATGAGTCAACTCTTGGCTTCAGATGGCCAAATTATTGGAGTTTCAGCTTCAGCATCAGTCCTTTCAAAGAATATTCAGGACTGATTTCCTTTAGGACTGACTGGTTGGATCTCCTTGCAATCCAAGAAACTGTCAAGAGTCTTCTCCAACACCACAGTTCAAAAGCATCAGTTCTTTGGCACTCAGCTTTCTTTGTGGTCCAAGTCTCACATCCATACATGACATCCCTATCTTTAGGAAGCTCATACTCAGGTGATGACTAGTAGTATAAAAAATAATACAAGGTGAGGACAGGGATTTGAATGCCAAAAAAAGAGGGGCAATTTTAAATAAGGTGGTACAGTAGATGCCACATATAAAATGAGATTTAGAAGAAAATGAAGTATACCAATGATTGAGCCACACAGATAAAAGCAGTATAACATACTGCTAATGGCTAGCAGGGGGGGGGGGGACACTCTTTTTGTCCCCTTCTGAAGACTCTTGAGAGCCCCTTGGACTGCAAGGAGATCCAACCAGTCCATTCTGAAGGAGATCAGCCCTGGGATTTCTTTGGAAGGAATGATGCTTAAAGCTGAAACTCCAGTACTTGGGCCACCTCATGCGAAGAGTTGACTCATTGGAAAAGACTCTGATGCTGGGA
This sequence comes from Bos javanicus, assembly GCF_032452875.1. Lineage (NCBI taxonomy): Eukaryota > Metazoa > Chordata > Mammalia > Artiodactyla > Bovidae > Bos > Bos javanicus. Next base: position 51,516,350 of record NC_083881.1, on the reverse strand, counting down.
GGGATTGGGGTCAGGAGGAGAAGGGGACAACAGAGGATGAGATGGCTGGATGGCATCACTGACTTGATGGACGTGAGTCTCAGTGAACTCCGGGAGTTGGTGATGGACAGGGAGGCCTGGCGTGCTGCGATTCATGGCGTCAAAAAGAGTCGGACACAACTGAGCGACTGAACTGAACTGAACTGATGTCTATGTCAGAAGCTTTCTGTAGGTCTTTTATATTTTAATAAAACTTCATTTATTAGGGCTTCACTGGTAGCTCAGATGGTAAAGAATCCACCTGCAATGTGGAAGATCTGGGTTTCATTCCTGGGTTGAGAAGTTTCCTGGAGAAGGAAATGGCAACCTCACTCCAGTTTTCTTGCCGGAGAATCCCCATAGACAGCGGAGCTGACGGGTCAGTCCATGGTGTCACAAAGAGTAGGACATGACTGAGCAACTAAGCATAAAAAGTTTATTACACAAAAGCTCTGAGCAGTCAAGCCTCATCACCAGCCCAGGATTGAATTCCTCTCCTCCGGGGACCAAGAATCCCAGCATCTTTCACGGCTCAGCAACAACCTTTCATACTGATTATGCTAAAACCAGAAATAAAATGGTGGGTGATTTGCCTTAATTTCCTCATTTATCATAAAAAAAAAGTTTGGACTGAATTAGTAAGTCCTGGATTTGTCACCGTGAAATTCTACTTTCATTACATTTTCCTAAGAAAAAATTTTTGGAAAATTTCTGTCTTATTTAAACTAAATGACTTTCACAATAAGAAATGGATGCTCATTAAAAAAAATAATAATAATGTGACCTGTTAATCAGCACTGTTAATCACCAAGAGATAATCAATACATCACTATGCAAATTGAATTACAGTACTAAACAAAGTGATATTTTAGTTAGTATGTGAAACACTGTAATGAGTAAATTTAAAATAATCTTGTTGAAATAGTGGAAATAATTGATCATTATACTCTTCCAGAGAATCTCCAAAAGGAATCACTGGGCTATAAAAGGTTTTTAATGTTCTTCCAGCTCTATAAATCTATGAGACTAGAAATTTCAATTTAAATAATACACTTATTTTAATGTTACTCACTTGATATTCTGTCTCTCTCTATTTCTCTCTCTACCCCAACTCCTTTTCCTCCCTTCCTTGCTCCTTCCCTTTCTCTCTGAATGTGCTTTCTATATTCTTTCTTTCCTCCTACAAACTGTGCTAGACATTTAATACATTCCAGGCATCCCTCTGATTGCTAAAATGATCAAAGGAAGGGAAGAGAGATCAAGAAAGTACACAAACACATAGTGATTTCAGCAGTGTTGGTACTATGAAGGCACAGACACAGGACAGAATACCTAGCTTGTTAAAAGTTGCCTAATTCGATTGACTTATCCTCTCTAAAAAGGAGATTTTTGTCCTAACTCCTTATTGATGGAGGAAAAAAAAAAAAATCCTGTCACAGGAAGACTTGAGGGCACACGTTTCTACTCAGAGAAAATGGCAAAGAATCTAAGACATAAAAAAGATGGCAATATCTAAGAAGGCATGAGAGAATGTTAATAGTAGTAGGAAATGAGGGATTTGTGTACCATTTTATGAAGTCTAAATATTATTTTTTAATTTTTTCTAAGTAGTATAAAAAGAAGAGTTGATTTAAATTTAAACAAATCACTTTGCTATTGACATGCATGTGTGTGCATACTCATGTATGTGTATACATGTACATGTGTACAGAAGTTGACTATGGTAGTAGTTTGCTGCTCTGACAAGAAATACATGACAAAGTGGCATGTGGAAGAAAATGAGGTGGGTTTTCTGGCTTCTTTTCCCACTAAAACATTCCAGAGATGAGAAAGTTTAAAAATATCTACTACGAGCTTTTACACTAGAGTTCACATTTGCAAAGGCTGAAAAGTAAATATGTCAGAACAGAGAGCCCATATTAAGAGCCAAGAGCAGATCCATGCAGAATGAGGAACTGTCTGGGATGATATGGAAAGTATAATGAGCATTGAGGCTTAAAAAATATCCAAATGGCTAATTGAAACCAATGTTCCAAATAAATAACAGATAAAGTGATGAGAATGCTAAAAGTTGAGCAGTACAGTCCCTGAAAGAAACAGATGCTGTGAGCAGCAGGGAAGACATCAGCGTAACTGGCACAAATGTGACAGTGAATAATGCTTTTTTCCATGACCCTTAAAGCCTATCATATGTGCTGGGAAAGTATATGCAAGGTATTCATCTTTCAAGATGTAAGGAACAAGAAGGATGCCAAGGCTAAATGGGACATAAAAAGAAAATGAGATTGGGGTATTCTACAGAATGACATGAGATGTGGTATCTCTTGAATTAAGAAAATGAGCTAATATATCTAACAAGGAGACTACATTCCTTCATTGGTTCATTCAACAGATATTTAATGACTGTTACCATGTGCTAGGTATTATTATGCTGAGAATATAAAAGGAAAAAGCATACCCCATCTTTCTTTCATGGAACTTACATTTTTTTTTTTTTTTAAGGAGAAGAGATAAAATAAACCTATATATTTACAAATAAAAGAAATGTCCAATAGTGAACTGAAGAAAATTTTAAAGTGGCATAAAAGAGAGTACCTTGTACCTGTTCAATGAAAGCCTCTTTGAGAAGAGAATATTTATATTATGACCTAAAAGACAAGAAGGAGTCAACCACATGAAGGCTGGGGGATAAAATTTCCAGAAAGTCAATGTCACTGAGTCACAAGCAGGGAGGAGAAGCATAGGGATGGGTTTGATGATACAGGCAAGGGCGGAACATGTACAGTCAGCTGTATCAATGAAGGTTTTAAATAAATGTGCTGGGAAGCCATGGTGAGGTTTTGAGTGTGACGTGCTTTTTTTAAATCACTAAAGTTTCATATAGACGATAGATTATAGAGAGGCAATAGAATCAGAGGACAGAACAAAGAAGTCTAGGGCAGATATTAAGGATAGAGTAATATTTCTTAATGACTAGAGACAATGAAATGACTCAACAAGTAAACCAATTAATTAAAAATTATTAAATTAATTTTAAATTAGATAATACTTATCTAATTTATTCTAAATATAAACTACAAATGTGTCAGTGTGCTGGTTAAACCTGTCATGGAATTTTAAAAGCACAATCTGCATACGTGAAATAATGTCCTAGATATTCATCTGATATTTACAACTCAATGAGTTTGTATTCTTCCAGTTACAATCAGAAAGGGAATTGTAAAGAATAACTGGATGCAAAAGGCAACTGAAAACTGGAAAACATCATAGACATATACGTCATTATTATTACTCCAATGAAGAAAATAAATACAGTAAAGAAAAAATACAATGTTATTTTGTCCATTTTTTTCATGAAAAATAATGATACAGGAAATTAGTTAAATTAGGATGTAAATCCGCATGTCTAAAATGGCCAAGTACTGTGACAGATGTTTTTAAAAATACCATATATGTTAGAAATTATTTTTGTTTTATAAATAATAATGAGATTCTAAGGGCTAAGAATTTCATGAGTTTTGACTATAATTTCAATAAATGCTCTTTCTTCTATATACTACACCAACACCCTACATTTTCACACCCACCCCTTCTTCATATTATACTACTGATAAGTGTAGAACCAATACACCTATGCATATAAATAATATTTATTTAGAAATTAGAATACTTAATAAAGCAACTCACAATATACCCAAATAGGGGGTAATGGTGGCCTTGTCATTTAAAAATAATAATAACTACATATCACCAGTAGTAACAATATCTTTTATTTTTATATTTGGAAAAATATATTTGTAGATGTCTGGAAATGCTTAAAATATAATTGGTATAAAATATCCTACAAAAATTAATAAATAAAATTTTACATGCACTCATATAAAAGATAGATACCTATGTTTATAATTTCCAGGGCACTATTCTCAGTCTGATGGTTAATAAGACAAACATTTTCCACTGGAGCTTTCCTGGTAGCTCAGCTGGTAAAGAATCTACCTGCAATGCAAGGGACCCTAGTTCAATTCCTGGGTCAGGAAGATCCTCTGGAGAAGGGATAGGCTACACATTCCAGAATTCATCGGCTTCCTTGGTGGCTCAGATGGTAAAGAATCACTGCATGTCTTCTTTGAAGAAATGTCTATTTAGTTCTTTGGCCCATTTTTTGATTGGGTCATTGACATACAGATGGCTAACAAACACATGAAAAGATGCTCAACATCACTCATTATCAGAGAAATGCAAATCAAAACCACTATGAGGTACCATTTCACCCCAGTCAGAATGGCTGCGATCCCAAAGTCTACAAATAATAAATGCTGGAGAGGGTGTGGAGAAAATGGAACTCTCTTACACTGTTGGTGGGAATGCAAACTAATACAGCCACTATGGAGAACAGTGTGGAGATTCCTTTAAAAACTGGAAATAGAACTGCCTTATGATCCAGCAATCCCACTGCTAGGCATACACACTGAGGAAACCAGAAGGGAAAGAGACACGTGTACCCCAATGTTCATCGCAGCACTGTTTATAATAGCCAGGACATGGAAGCAACCTAGCTGCCCATCAGCAGATGAATGGATAAGAAAGCTGTGGTACATATACACAATGGAGTATTACTCAGCCATTAAAAAGAATACATTTGAATCAGTTCTAATGAGGTGGATGAAACTGGAGCCTATTATACAGAGTGAAGTAAGCCAGAAGGAAAAACACCAATACAGTATACTAACGCATATATATGGAATTTAGAAAGATGGTAACAATAACCCTGTGTATGAGACAGCAAAAGAGACAGTGATATACAGAACAGTCTTATGGACTCTGTTGCAGAGAGAGAGGGTGAGAAGATTTGGGAGAATGGCATTGAAACATGTAAAATATCATGTATGAAATGAGATGCCAGTCCAGGTTCGATGCACGATACTGGACGCTTGGGGCTAGTGCACTGGGACGACCCAGAGGGATGGTATGGGGAGGGAGGAGGGAGGAGGGTTCAGGATGGGGAACACATGTATACCTGTGGCGGATTCATTTTGATATTTGGCAAAACTAATACAATTATGTAAAGTTTAAAAATTAAATAAAATTTTTAAAAAAATCAGTGCAGTGAGAGAAACCTGGCTTGGTCTCTGGGTTGGGAAAGGAGATACAAGATTTCTACCAATTAGTTAGACTCAAGGGAAGATGGGGAAAGAGACAGATCATATCTGAATTGCTATATAAAAAAAATATGGAAAAACTGCATTTAATAGATGTAGGAAGCCGATGAGAGCGAGCAGTTGAGGTTGAGAGAAAAGCATACTAAAAGATGAAAAATGATGAAAAAATAAAGAAACTGACCGCTAGTTCAGTTTTGGTGCAAATAATATGAGAGGAGTTGGCAAAGGAGAAATCTATAAAGGGTAACATGAAGATACTAACCAGTTTGAAGCAGTCATTTGTTATTCTTTGGACACCCAGAAACCATAGTTCTAGGAAGAGAAATTTGTTTTAAGGAATTTAACATGTCGCATCTTTTAGCTTTTATCTCTTATTTTTAATTTTCAATATCATTTGGAAGTATGAGGAATATTTAACTAAATTTTGTATTAAGAAATTTTAAGTGCCTGAGGAATTTAAGTATTTAAACTCTAAAAAATTTGAAGGTGCCCTAAATAAATAACCAAAGCAACTTATGTAACCATGACTCAGTCTAATTCATATAACATTTTATGAAATCATAAGAATGGAAGTAGAATAGTTAAATGAAAAGGAGAAGACTTGTTATTTTCACATTCTTAACGTTTCTAATACTGAAATTCTATTCATATGATCTGAATTGTAAAATGTAGTTTTAATTGTTTCATGAATTTTTTAATATCTGATTTAGAAGAGTATATTTTCAGCTATTCTTACTAATCTCAGAAAGATATAATTTAAAATATGTTGTCTTCTTTGAGAGACAGGACAGTTTATGTTGCTCTTCGACTTTATGAGGTTCAGGATCTAATTTAATGAAGTCTATGAGGAGAAAGAAGAGTTTGAAGGTGTAAAATGATAGAGTTGTTCTGAGAGAGGTATACATAGGCACAGACAAAGGAAATACCAAACTTTACCTCAAAAAAGTAAACAAATCAATAGCAGTTTAATTAATGAGTGACACACTTACTGAAATTAAGTAAGTAGCTTTTTTTAATGACTGTCACTTAGATATTTCAAACAGGGTTTTGAGAAGAAAAGCTATTTCACATAACGGGTGAAAAATATCAAATAGCTTTAGATAGAAGATGACAGTTATGAAGGAATCTATATAAGTGTGTACCCATACTCTATACCTTAGCAGCCTTTGAAAGAAAATGAGATGAACTTTGGATTGAGATGAACTAAAGTCAAAAAGATAAACTTACTCTGTTCAATTTTAGAGTCAATGAAACCATAATTCTGTATACTGAAATCAGTCAATCAAGACAGTGATGATAGTGTAATGTATGACTGCAGTGGTACTGATGGAAGCACTTTGCTCCTCTCTTACAGTTGTAATATAACAGGTAAGACCATACATACACTGTGATGTCAGACAGATCTTGCTACAAATCCCTACACCAAAGGTTGTTAGCTGGACAAACTTCATGAAATTGATTCGTAACTATGAATCTTATAATTCCTAATTTGTAAAATGGAGAAAAGAAAACCACTACATCATATGTTGCAAGTATATAATGAAATATAGGAAATAAAATGTTTGACACAGTGCCCAGCAGAAAAGCAATGTTCAGTGCTAATGATGAAAAGAAAAACTTGATCAGATCAGATCAGATCAGTCGCTCAGTCATGTCCGACTCTTCGTGACCCCATGAATCCCAGCATGCCAGGCCTCCCTGTCCATCACCAACTCCCAGAGTTCACTCAGACTCACGTCCATTGAGTCAGTGATGCCATCCAGCCATCTCATCCTCTGTCATCCCCTTCTCCTCCTGCCCCCAATCCCTCCCAGCATCAAAGTCTTTGCCAATGAGTCAACTCTTCGCATCAGGTGGCCAAAGTACTGGAGTTTCAGCTTTAGCATCATTCCTTCCCAAGAAATCCCAGGGCTGATCTCCTTCAGAATGGACTGGTTGGATCTCCTTGCAGTCCAAGGGACTCTCAAGAGTCTTCTCCAACACCACAGTTTAAAAGCATCAATTCTTTGGCATTCAGCCTTCTTCACAGTCCAACTCTCACATCCATACATGACCACAGGAAAAACCATAGCCTTGACTAGATGAACGTTTGTTGGCAAAGTAATGTCTGTGCTTTTGAATATGCTCTCTAGGTTGGTCATCACTTTCCTTCCAAGGAGTAAGCGTCTTTTAATTTCATGGCTGCAGTCACCATCTGCAGTGATTTTGGAGCCCAGAAAAATAAAATCTGACACTGTTTCCACTGTTTCCCCATTTATTTCCCATGAAATGGTGGGATCAGATGCCATGATCTTCATTTTCTGAATGTTGAGCTTTAAGCCAACTTTTTCACTCTCCACTTTCACCTTCATCAAGAGGCTTTTGAGTTCCTCTTCACTTTCTGCCATAAGGGTGGTGTCATCTGCATATCTGAGGTGATTGATATTTCTCCTGGCAATCTTGATTCCAACTTGTGTTTCCTCCAGTCCAGCGTTTCTCACGATGTACTCTGCATATAAGTTAAATAAGCAGGGTGACAATATACAGCCTTGACGTACTCCTTTTCCTATTTGGAACCAGTCTGTTGTTCCATGTCCAGTTCTAACTGTTGCTTCCTGACCTGCATACAAATTTCTCAAGAGGCAGATCAGGTGGTCTGGTATTCCCATCTCTTCCAGAATTTTCCACAGTTTATTGCTATCCACACAGTCAAAGCCTTTGGCATAGTCAATAAAGCAGAAATAGATGTTTTTCTGGAACTCTCTTGCTTTTTCTATGATCCAGCAGACATTGGCAATTTGATCTCTGGTTCCTCTGCCTTTTCTAAAACCAGCTTGAACATCAGGAAGTTCACGGTTCACATATTGCTGAAGCCTGGCTTGGAGAATTTTGAGCATTACTTTACTAGCGTGTGAGATGAGTGCAATTGTGTGGTAGTTTGAACATTCTTTGCATTGCCTTTCTTTGGGATTAGAATGAAAACTGACCTTTTCCAGTCCTGTGGTCACTGCTGAGTTTTCCAAGTTTGCTGGCATATTGAGTGCAGCACTTTCACAGCATCATCTTTCAGGATTTGGAATAGCTCAACTGGAATTCCATCACCTCCACTAGCTTTGTTCATAGTGATGCTTTCTAAGGCCCACTTGACTTCACATTCTAGGATGTCTGGCTCTAGGTCAGTGATCACACCATCGTGATTATCTGCGTCATGAAGATCTTTTTTGTACAGTTCTTCTGTGTATTCTTGCCATCTCTTCTTAATATCTTCTGCTTCTGTTAGGTCCATACCATTTCTGTCCTTTATCGAGCTCATCTTTGCATGAAATGTCCCTTTGGTGTCTCTGATTTTCTTGAAGAGATCCCTAGTCTTTCCCATTCTGTTGTTTTCCTCTATTTCTTTGCATTGATCACTGAAGAAGGCTTTCTTATCTCTTCTTGCTATTCTTTGGAACTCTGTATTCAGATAGTTAAATTTTTCCTTTTCTCCTTTGCTTTTCACTTGTCTTCTTTTCACAGCTATTTGTAAGGCCTCCCCAGACAGCCATTTTGCTTTTTTGCATTTCTTTTCTATGGGAATGGTCTTGATCCCTGTCTCCTGTACAATGTCATGAACCTCATTCCATAGTTCATCAGGCACTCTATCTATCAGATCTAGGCCCTTAAATCTATTTCTCACTTCCACTGTATCATCATAAGGGATTTGATTTAGGTCATACCTGAATGGTCTAGTGGTTTTCCCTACTTTCTTCAAGAATGTATTTAAAGGTAGTAATGGAAAAGAACAAAATTATTTCACACTTTTCTAAGATAGATTCCATCTCGTCAACAAGCATGTTACACATTTTAAACATTTTTATTAATTAAAAACTCAATTTCTAAATTATTTACTCTTGAACATCTGTTTCACCCAAAATTTAATTAATCATTTAGCTCAACATTATAATGTGCACTATGATTTATGATTATTTGATGACTATCTGTTTTCATCATGTATCTGTCTCTATGAGATATATTTGTATAAAATTCTATTGTATGAATTCTAAATAATAGCTAACAATCATGTGGCAGATAGTTATTGGCTAGGAAACTTACAAACTGCAGAATAATTACATCAGAATCTCAAAATGTAAAAATGGCAATTTGATGCTCAAAAGGAACTTTTTAAAAAATTTTATAGCAGTTGATATTAGTAGAAGATAAAATACTAATCAATTGAAGATGCTTTACAAGTTTAATACTTTGATGCCTATACTGAATTGCTCCTGTCATTTTGTTTGTCATAAAATGGCAAAACTAACCACATAGGAGTAAAATATATTTCCCAAATCTTGTATTCTTTCTTTTTAAAACTTCTTATATAATGTCATTTATTGAAAATATGTGCATAAATACTTAACTAAAAATTATAATATTCACACACAAAATAGTTCAAGTACATAGTGAAGTATATTAGAAAGAGAATGGGGTTTGGAATAGAGACTCATATTCAAATTTTTTCTTTATTTGTTCCATTTTATCTAGGATTTCTTTCCTAATTTTCTCACCTACTGCTTTTATTTTGGGCAGTAGTCACATCGGTAAACATGAGATTATGCACATTTATCTTTTCTTCCATTCTTATAAATGATTTTATAAATTAAAATAATTAAAATTTTCATTTTTTTAGAATATTGAAATGTGTGACTCTCCAACATGAAAGACAGCCTGAGTTTAGCTCTCATTCCTTGAGAATAATTTACATAAAGAAGCATTTTTAATGATTTTTATTCAGTAGATATTTACCATCTGTCTCCTATCATGGAAGAATTATCCTTTTTATCAAAGACAGACAAAAAGAAAAAAAGGAGTAAACAAAAAAAATCTATCTATTTGTTCTCTGGATCACATCCTATGACATGTCTAAAACTTTAATGTTGGGTTACATTCTTTGTTTTCTTGCATCATATATTTCTTTTTTTTTTTTTCAAACATACTGAAAGACATGTGGCTGTTAATTCACAAAGCAGAAATAGAACCCACACCCCCTGGATTGAAAGAATGGAGTCTTAACCACTGGACCACCAAGGAAATTCATATCTTATTCTTTATGGTCATTTACATAATTACAGAAATATACTCTGAGTCACCCATGTTAAAAACAAAAAAATAAAGTAAAACCTTATCCCGACACTACATTTCACTTGCAACCACCTTTACATTTCTCTGTTTCTTCTTAGCTGGATTTCCTGAAACCACTGTTTACAAAATCTGTTTTTACATCTTCACTTTATATTTATAACACAAACAAGTACATTTAGGATTCTACTCAAATTTACCAAAGAAATGACCTCTATGTTACTGATCCTATTTACTGTGTGCATACTAATGTCAATAATCTGTCCACTTATTTGGCATATAGTAGTGCAGCAAATAGCCAAATATCCCTAAGTTCAGTTCAGTTCAGTTGCTCAGTCGTGTCCAACTTTTCCCGACCCCATGGACTACAGCACGCCAGCCTTCCCGGTCCATCACAACTCTGGGAGCTTACTCAAACTCATGTCTACTGAGGCGGTGATGCCATTCAACAGTCTCTTCCTCTGTCGGCCCCTTCTCCTGCCTTCAATCTTTCCCAGCATCAGGGTCTTTTCCAGTGAGTCATTTCTTCACATCAGATGGCCCAAGTATTGAGGTTTCAACTTCAGCATCGGTCCTTCCAATGAACACCCAGGACTGATATCCTTTAGGACTGACTGGTTGGATATCCTTGCAGTCCAAGAAACTCTCAAGAGTCTTCTCCAACACCACAGTTCAAAAGCATCAGTTCTTCAGTGCTCAGCTTTCTTCATGGTCCAACTCTCACATCCGTACATGACATCCCTATCTTTCAGTTCAGTTCAGTTCAGTCGCTCAGTCGTGTCTGACTCTTTGCGACCCCATGAATCACAGCATGCCAGGCCTCTCTATCTTTAGGAAGCTCATATTAAGGGGACAGGAGACAGGAATTAAGACCATCCCCAAGAAAAAGAAATGCAAAAAAGCAAAATGGCTGTCTGAGGCCTTACAAATAGCTGTGAAAAGAAGGGAAGCAAAAAGCAAAGGAGAAAAGGAAAGATATATCCATTTGAATGCAGAGTTCGAAAGAATAGCAAGGAGAGATAAGAAAGCCTTCCTCATTGAAATATGTATAATATCATATATGAAACGAGTCACCAGTCCAGGTTTGATGCACGATACCGGATGCTTGGGGCTGGTGCAATGGGACGACCCAGAGGGATGGTATGGGGAGGGAGGAGGGTTCAGGATGGGGAACACATGTATATCTGTGGTGGATTCATTTCGATATTTGGCAAAACCAATACAATATTGTAAAGTTTAAAAATAAAATAAAATTAAAATTAATAAATAGCAAAAAAAAAAAAAAAAAAAAAGCCTTCCTCAGCAATCAATGCAAAGAAATAAAGGAAAACAATAGAATGGGAAAGACTAGAGATCTCTTCAAGAAAATGAGAGATACCAATGCAAAAGATGGGCTCAATAAAGGACAGAAATGGTAGGGACCTAATAGAAGAAGAAGATATTAAGAAGAGGTGGCAAGGATACACAGAAGAACTGTACAAAAAAGATCTTCATGACCCAGATAATCATGATGGTGTGATCACTCACCCAGAGCCAGACATCCTGGAATGTGAAGTCAAGTGGGCCTTAGGAAGCATCACTACGAACAAAGCTAGTGGAGGTGATGGAATTCTAGTTGAGCTATTCCAAATCCTGAAAGATGATGCTGTGAACTGCACTCAATATGCCAGCAAATTTGGAAAACTCAGCAGTGGCCACAGGACTGGAAAAGGTCAGTTTTCATTCCAATTCCAAAGAAAGGCAATGCCAAAGAAAGCTCAAAATACTGCACAATTGCACTCATCTCACATGCTAGCAAAGTAATGCTTAAAATTCTCTAAACCAGGCTTCAGCAATACGTGAACCATGCATGAACTTCCAGATGTTCAAGTTGGTTTTAGAAAAGACAGAGGAACCAGAGATCAAATTGCCAACATCTGCTGGATCACCAAGAAAGCAAGAGAGTTCCAGAAACATCTATTTCTGCTTTATTGACTATGCCAAAGCCTGTGACTGCATGGATCACAATAAACTGTGAAAAATTCTGAAAGAGATGGGCTTACTAGACCACCTGACCTGCCTCTTGAGAAACGTGTATGCAGGTCAGGAAGCAACAGTTAGAACTGGACATGGGAACAACAGACTGGTTCCAAATAGGAAAAGGAGTACGTCAAGGCTGTATATTGTCACCCTGCTTATTTAACTTATATGCAGAGTACATCATGAGAAACAATGGGCTGGAGGAAGCACAAGCTGGAATCAAGACTGCCAAGAGAAATATCAATAACCTCAGATGTGCAGATAATACCACCATCATTGCAGAAAGTGAAAAAGAACTTAAGTGCCTCTTGATGAAAGTCAAAGAGGAGAGTGAAAAAGTTGGCTTAAAGCTCAGAATACTAAGATCATGACATCTGGCCCATCACTTCATGGGAAATAGTTGGAGAAACAGTGGAAACAGTGGCTGACTTTATTTTCTGGGCTCCAAAATCACTGCAGATGGTGACTGCAGCCATGAAATTAAAAGACACTTACTCCTTGGAAGGAAAGTTATGACCAACCTAAATAGCATATTCAAAAGCAGAGACATCACTTTACCAACAAAGGTCTGTCTAGTCAAGGCTATGGTTTTTCCAGTAGTCGTGTATGAATGCAAGAGTTGCAAGATAAAGAAAGCCAAAGAATTGATGCTTTTGAACTGTGGTGTTGGAGAAGACTCTTGAGAGTCCCTTGGACTGCAAGGAGATCCAACCAGTCCATCCTAAAGGAGATCAGTCCTGGGTGTTCATTGGAAGGACTGATGCTGAAGCTGAAACTCCAATATTTTGGCCACCTCATGCGAAGTGTTGACTCATTGGAAAAGACCCGGATGCTGGGAGGGATTGGGGGCAGGAGGTGAAGGGGACGACAAAGGATGAGATGGTTGGATGGCATCACTGACTCAATGGACGTGGGTTTGAGTGGACTCTGGGCGTTGGTGATGGACAGGGAGGCCTGGCGTGTTGCAGTTCACTGGGTTGCAAAGAGTCAGACACAACTGAGCAGCTGAACTGAACTGAACTGATTCAGGTGATGAATAGTACTATAAAAAATAATAGAGTAGGGGCAGGGATCTGAATGCCAAGAAAAGAGTTGTAATTTTAAATAGGGTGGTACTGAAGACCCCACAGAGAAAATGAGATTTAAAAGAAAATAGGAAGTATATCAAAGATTGAGCCACACAGATAAAAGAATGATAAACATAAAGGCCCTAAGACCAGAGCACTTATGACACCTGGTAAAAAGTTATATCATATAAGTAAATTAGATACAATTCTACTATAGTTGAGATAGAATCATTACAGAGTTCATAGCTGAACAATGATACTATTTGACAAATTTTAAAAATAGTATTTTGGCTGCTTTATTTCAAATAAACTATAGAAAGCCAAGGATGGAAGAAGGGAGACCTTTCAAGAAGATGTTGCAATGACTAAAGCAAGAGGAGATGGTGAATAGAAATTAGGTGGTTGTAATGGATGTGGAAGGAAGTAATAAAATACATAATGGATATTTTAAAGTTAGAGCTGATCAAGACTTGCTGACATGAAATGTGAGAAAATAATGAGTCAATGATGATTTCAAAGATTTATCCTGATGAAAAGAGGAATTCTTATTTGCTTATATGAAAAACACTGGAAGAAGCAGAAATTTCAAGACAGTATCCATTCAGCTTTGGAGATGTTACGTTTAGAAGCATATTAGAAGTCCAAGTGGTGATGCACAGGTACTTGAATATGCTAAGCTGGAATTCAGGGAAGAATATCTGAGCTGGAGATACAACTCTGATAGTCTTTGTACATGCATTCTAAGTCACTTTAGTCATTTCTGACTCTTTGCAACTTTATGGATGGTACCCTGCCAAGCTCCTCTGTTCATGGGGATTCTCCAGGGAAGAATACTGCAGTGGGTTACCACACCCTGCTTCAAGGGATCTTCCTGACCCAGAGACCGAACCCTTGTCTCTTACATCTACTGCACTGACAGTTGGATCTTTATCACTAGCACCATCTGGGAAACCATCCAGTAGTCATCAGCATAGAATATTTATGGCTACAAGACTGCATGAGATAACCAGAGTAATTATGGAAAAGCCTGAATGCAGATCAGAAGTCTGAGGGGAAATCAGTAAATGAAACTTGATACTTGACCACTCCATTTTTCAAGGAACATTCTGTTGTCTGTTGTTCAGTTGCTAAGACTTATGCGACACTTTGTAACCCCATGAACTGCAGCACGCCAGGCTTCCCTGTCCTTCACTATCTCCCAGAGTTTGCTCAAACTCATGTCCATTGAGTACTAACTAATGCCATCCAACCACCTCATCCTCTGCTGTCCCTTTTTCCTTTTGCCTTCAACCTTTTCCAGCAACAAGGTATTTTCCAGTGAGTCAGCTCTTCAGATCAGGTGGTCAAAGTATCCGTGCTTCTGGTTCAGTATCAGTCCTTTCAAGGAATACTCAAGGTGGATTTCCTCTAGGATTGACTGGTTTGATCTCCTAGATGTCCAAGGGACTCTAAAGGGTCTTCTCAAGCACCACAGTTTGAAAGCATCAATTCTAGGGCCCTCAGCCTTCTTTATGGTCCAACTCTCGCATCCATACATGACTCCTGGAAAAACCACAGGTTTGACTATACAGACCTTTGTCGGCAAAGTGATGTCTCTGCTTTTTAATACTCTGTCTAGATTTGTCATAGCTTTTCTTCCAGAGCAAGCATCTTTTAATTTCATAGCTGCAGTCACCATCCACAGTGATTTTAGGGCCCCCAAAATAAAGTCTGTCACTATTCCCATTTTCCCCATCTATCTGCCATGAAGTGATGGGACCTAGATGCTGTGATCTTCATTTTTGAATGTTGAGTTTTAAGCCAGCTTCTTCACTCTCCTCTGTTGTCTGGGCCCCTATAAAGGCACTCCCTTCTAGTTTTCAACCTACTGTACAGATAACTGGTAGATTCTTTTCAATCTCCTGTTGGTTCCTGTTCCTCAACATAAAATTTAAATAGTGGGTTTCTCAGGGCTCAATCCTGGGTTGTCTTTTCTCTGACTTTGCGCTTTTGTGTCTTCATGAGGAATGCATTAAATCCCATGGTTTTAAATTCTCTCTCTATGGGATGAATCCTAAATGAAATTTAGAAGTCTATGAAGTCCATACATAGATACTCATTTTCCTTCTTAACATACCTATATGTTTGTGATGACACAAATATACACAAAATATATGAACTCAAATATAAAAGGCCATAAGGAGTTACTTTTCTTTCTTTTCAATATACAGCATTTTCACCATAGAGTCTCCTTAAATTTTAGAAGTCATTCTTCATTCTTTTGTTATCCCTCATATGTAACATCCAAATAGGAAGTCCCATCCATGTTAACTCAAATTTATATCAAATCTGCCTTCATTTCAATCTCTTTATCCTAATTCAGGCAGTTGTTTTCTTTCACCAACCCTTTTCCCCACTCTCATTCTTGCTCCTGTATAGTACATTGTCCGCAGATATGTAGGAAAAAAAACAACTCAAAGATTAAATCATATTGCCAACTGTCTCTTGCTTAAAATTATTCTGTTATTTTATCATTGCTTGAAGACATGATCCTACTACATTACTTCAGGTCACTTAATTCTTAATTATGCCATGTTTTAGCACATGAGTATTTTTTAGATTCTTCAAACAGGTAAGCTTTTTCTTCTATGAGGGCTTTGTTTATTCTGATCAGCCTGTTCTCCTAAGTCTCACTGTGCTGGCATTGCGTCCATTCCACTGTTTCCATACTAAGTTTCTTCTTGGCATTTTTACTTCATCAGAGAGTTATGTTCCTTGGGTATCTAATTGACCTAGGTCCTACATCTACTATCTTATTCTCTACTCCAGCCACCTCCTTTTTTTTTTTTTTTTTGTTTCTCATTTATAACAGACATTCACATTTATAGTTCCTTTCTTCCTTTTCTTTTTCTTTTTGTTTTGGTCTGTTTGTTACATATATATGTAATTTTATTTGACTGTTTCTCCAAGGATAATAGCCATGAAAGCAAGGATTTTTCACCTCTCTTTTATCATCGTATCCCATAGCAAAGTAAATAGAACATATTCAATAAATATTTGTTGAATAAGTGAATGAATGGATGGATAAATAAATGCTATGGGCAGGTCACAATTGAGTCTCTGTAGGAGTGATTTTTATGTGTCTCTTAAGGAACTTCATTTAAAAAAGAGGACCTACAACTAATATAAGGCGAAATATCTTAAGTGGCCCATGGAAGTATATTCTACTGGGAAGAAATTTAAAATAATAAGAGCTGACTTTTAGAATTCTTAGTATGTGTGGAAATGTGTTAATTTCCTTGTATAAAATGTCATTCAATAGGACAACACTTTGAGATACACTGTATTAACATCTCTGTTTTACAATTGAGGAGACTAAGTTAATGAGGGTCCTAGAAAAGCTAATAGGTAAAAAAAAAAAAAAAAAAGAACCGAGGCTTCTTCTAGAATTTGCATTTAGAACCATTAATCGTAAAAAAAAATCATGACTCATAAATTATATTTAAATTGTTTTATATTTTTATTATACACATATATTTTTTTACACTTGTGTTAAACTACAGCTTTATTAACTGTCTCTGTAAAAACAAAAAATTTACTCACTCTGACTCATGGAGAAAAAAAGTGGAATCAGAGTTATGAGCTTTCTTTAATGAGGCAATCAGCTTTAATTAAAAGAAAATCTGATATAATCACTTGGATCTAAATGTGTGTGTTTACACAACTATAGTAATGAATTTAACTTGACTGTGCTGATGAGAAAGCTGGAGGTCAAAACTTATGGAGATAAAGAAAGACTCAGTTCATTAATTAGGTTGGGCTAATGGTCTGAAAAAAGATTTAATTTGACTAGGTTATACCTTTATTACATGCCACACATCCTTCTCATGTTTTCTGACACTTTTTATAAAGAGATACGGATTTTCCTGTCAACTTATTTTACTAGAGAGTATGTCATTATTCCTTTGACATCTACCACAATCGACTTCAGTGTTTATATAGATTTCTGGTTTGTAAAAATGTCTAAATAATTACATGGCATTGTAAGTTGTGATGTGAGAGACAGTGAGAATTCAGAATTTACTCATATTTAAAAATATAGACATTAACTTGTGTTGAAATTATTGATTTTTTAAAATATATTTCACACCTATTAAAAATCAGAGTAGCATACGGTATTTTAGCAAACACTTTCTTAGTATTTTTTTTCTCCAAATTTGTAATAAATGTTTTTGCCAGTTATCCAGCCTAAAACACAGATAATATTGTTATATAGAAATTGAAATAAACTTCTATAATAATCATAATACTTGCCCAGTAATAGTTTATGGTTTAATAAATACCATAATAGGCTCTGAAAAAATAGAAGATATAACAGAATTTTTAAGGTAAGGGGAGGAAAGAACAAATTCAGGAATCTGAATTATGTAGTGAGAGAAAATGAAGAAAAAGCATATTTTTGGAACTAATGGAAAAACCAAGATATAACTTTAGACATTCTGAATCCAGAACCACAATTGACAACTATGCAAAAAGAAACCCAAAATTCTTGTTATCTTCAAGTTACATCATATAAGCAACTATATATTTCAACAATTTATCAATCAAATCCATATATACATATATGTGTATGTGTGAGTGTGTGTGTATATATAATATTAGGTTGGCCAAAATGTTTGTTAATTCAGCTTTTATGTGGAATGAACCTTTTGGCCAACCCAATATACATGTATAGCCTTGAAAACATATCTCTACCACATTATTGAAGACACTGGCTCTGAAGATACAAAACATTTATTTTCTACTGATACATATAAGCTATCACCACTCTATTCCCCTGCAAAAGCCGTAAAAACCAATGACAGCAATACACTGTCACAATATAACTTATTTTGAAAGGGATATCACTTTTTTTTTTTTTTCTTTTTGGTTGTTTGACATCATCTGGGTTAAAGAGGCCCTTGAGTACAGACATTTTTGTGAAGTTTCTATTAAAAGAATAGAACTTGTATGACTTTAAAATGTGTTATTCTCTAAGTACCAACAAAACCCTAAGGAATGAAATTTTCTTGTAGAGTATGAAACAAATTGGTCCCATTCAGATTCAGACTGATTTTGGCCTACAGTCCTACTTATCATTTAATTAAATGGGAATGCATTATGCTAAGCTATTAAATCAGTCCTGTAGCAAAAGAAGCAACGAAATCTAGCATGAAAATACATCACAAATTATACAGAAAGAATTCTCACAGGAAGATAAGAGTATTGCAGGGGCATCTACAGCCAAAGAGAAAGCATGAGAGAAAACAGAAGAATTACTGAACAATGTAATGCACAGGAAGACTTAAAATATTGAGTCTTTTATTTACAAAATAACAATGTCATGAAAAGGACCTTTTATTATTAAAGGTAATTTAATAGCTGTGGAGTTAATACTATAGGTCAATGGAAAAAGTTAAAAATTAAAATCTCTGTATCAAGAAATTACTTTAGCAATACTTATGTAGAACTTTAGAAAAGAAAGAAAACAATTCTGAGGCCACATTTTTAATTTATTTACTAAAGTATTTCTTCATGATCAGTTACATTTAGTGAATAATTTCCAACGATTTAAGTAATTTAATAACAATATTGTCAAACATGTTTTGGTAACATTAGCCCAATTTTATGTCCTGCTTAAATTTCTATGGATGAGTAATTTATGGGCTTCCTTGGGGTTCCCTTGTGGCTCAGCTGGTAAAGAATCTGCCTATATTGTGGGAGACCTGGGTTAGATCCCTGGGTTGGGAAGATCCCCTGGAGAAGGGAAAGGCTACCCACTCCAGTATTCTGGCCTAGAGAATTCCATGGACTGTATAGTCTATGGGGTCGGAAAGAGTCGGAGACAACTGAGTGACTTTCACTTTCACTTTGTGCCTCAGATGGTAAACAATCTGCCTGCAATGTGGGAGACCAGGTTCAATCCCTGGGTTAGGAAGATCAGCTGGAGAAGGAAATGGCTACCCCCTCCAGTATTCTTGCCTGAAGAATCCCATGGACAGAGGAGCCTACTGGGCCACTTGTCCATGGGGTTGCAAAAAGTCTGTCAAAACTGAGTGACTAACACTTTTGAGTAATTTAACTTTCATCCAGTGATTATCTATCTGCCTATCAAGAGAGACTGAGAAAACAGGTGGCAAAATAAACCCCTCACCAAGTACTACTGAGTCACTGTGAACCAGGAAAAAAAAAGGACAAGTCATCAGTTTCCTCAGTCAGCCACCATGTCACACAATTAACAAATAATTATGGCTATATAACCATAGTTTAGATGCATGGAGACTTATAGAATAAATATACAAATGAATAAAATAATCTTAGGATAGATATATCTTGTATGTTGACATAGTCATAAAACACAGACTATGTAATTTAAATTAAGACATATAGAAATCAAGTTCATTTGATTAATTATTTTTTAGAGTCAGAACTGAAAAGCAGCTCCCCCTAACATCTATTCTCATAGCTATGTACACACATTTTGGGAAAATTCTAAAATATAAACAAATGTTTTGTCACCTGCAAATAATTAACTAAATTACTGATATGCTATTTAAAAGAGAAATGAAAGCATTCAAGATTTTTAAAAACTTAGCCAAAAAAGAGAATAATGATTATATAATCCATCTCCCTCAGTTTCTTTATGAGCAAATTAAGATTCAAACATTCAGCTGATTTTTTACAGTTAACATATACTATACACCAGGGCTTCCCTGGTAGCTTAGTCAGTAAAGAATCTGCCTACTATTCAGGAGACCTGGGTTCAATCCCTGGGTCGGGAAGTTCCTCTGGAGAAGGAAATGGCAACCCACTCTGGTATTCTTGCCTGGAAAATCCCATGGAGAGAGGAGCCTGGCAGGCTACAGTTCATGAGGTCACAAAGAGTGGACATGACTGAGTGACTAAACCAATACACTATATGCTGTATAATATGCCATCATACAGTGATATAACTGAGATTCCAATATGTAACTTTAAATCTTTAGCTTAATATTAGTGCCTTTCCTATTGTCTCTTATTGAAAACAGCAAATAAAGAAATTTTATATGTGTAGCTATTTACCTAAGATTCATCCTAGATTCCAAAAGTTTCCAAATATTGGCTGATTTTGCACTATCTATAATTTTATATGTGTAGCTATTTACCTAAGATTCATCCTAGATTCCAAAAGTTTCCAAATATTGGCTGATTTTGCACTATCTATTCCTTGCTGGCTTTGCATATTTTATTTATAAGCTACACAAATCATAGGCCTTTAATCAAAGTGTGATAAATAGGTTACTGGGAGAGAACATTTTTTACAATTAAAAGAAGATGCAAATCATATGTAACATAGTATACTATAAACAATTAAAAAACAAAATCTTCACTTAAATGAATTGGGGAATTCCTTGGTGGTCCAGTGGTTAGGACTCTGCACCTTCACTGCTGTGGGCCCAAGTTCAATCCGTAGTTGGGGAACTAAAATTCCACCAACTATTTGGTACAGCCAAATATATATATTTTTAAATTAATAAAAGGAAACAAAAGAGTTGGGGGACTGGAGGGTCCTCTCATACCCGACAAACATAGCAGAGCCTAGAAGGAAGAAGAAATATTCCTTTTCTTTCCTGGTAAGGACTCAGTCAATGAAAAGCCAGAGAAAGACTCTTTGTTTACTATTATCTCCTCCAATGTCCTTTCTACCCCCATAAAAGAGTTATTTTTCCATTGTCATGTGGGGAGTTCCATATGTCTCACCGAGACTGCAATTGCAATTCTCTGGTGATTTCAAACAAACTCATCTCTGCTGAAAAAAAAAAAAAATCTGGTAATCTATTTGCTTTAGATCAGTAATACCAAGTATTCAAAATGATAAATAGAGTTTTCATTGGCTATTAAATAGTTTACAAGGTAAAATATTGATTTCATCAAGTGTGTAAACATTTCCATAAATATATGTGTGTGTAGTGTGTACTATATAGATAGAAAGGATTTTTTCTGATTCACTGATTTAGTAAACATTAAGATATTTAAGTGAATGTGCAATAGGTTCAGATTCTTATATGAATATTTTCAAAGGAATGATAGGAGAATCTTGTTTGTGACTCATGCGCTCTTCAAACTCAGCAAGGATGAGAAAGGGAGCTAGAGAGGAGAGAAAGAAACTGGTGAAATTGTTTCCTTTAACAGAGCCCATTTAGATCAGAATCTTTCTAATGAAGTACCCTCTCATGCTGGTCTAGTGAGTTGGGCTTCAATGGGATCACTCAGTTATGAAATTTGTTTCATGTAGTTGGCATACACACACACACAATTGGTGTCTATTCATGTCTGAGAAAGCTAAAGTTGAATCCACACAGGAACAAGCCAAAACTGGCATCTGAAGAAATCTTAGAGGGTAAGAGAGGCAGGACGGCTTCCCCTGTAGCTCAGCTGGTAAAGAATCTGTCTACAATGCAGGAGACCTGGGTTTGATCCCTGGGTTCGGAAGATCCCCCGGAGAAGGGAAAGGCTATCTTTTCCAGTATTCTGGCCTGGAGAATTCAGACATGACTGAGCAACTTTCAATTTCAAGACAGACAAGAGACCTTCCATGTTGAGATAAGCCTGATCTTTTTGTGTTTCTCAGAGGAAGAATTTGTTTCCTGTTTCATCAAGATTTTTGTTGTTGTTTAGTCGCTAAGTCATGTCTGACTCTTTGCAACCTCATGGATTGTAGCCAAACAGGCTCCTCCGTCTATGGGATCTCCCAAGCAAGAATACTGGAGTGGGTGGCCATTTCTTCTCCAGGGGATCTTCCCAATCCAGGGACTGAGCTCGTATCACCTGCTTGGCAGTGGATTCTTAACCACTGAGCTGCCTGGAAAGCCTTTTCACCAAGAATTACAGAGACTCAATATGGCATCATCTGGGAACCTGTCCAATTAGGCCACATGAGGGCTAAAAAATACCTCAGGAGAAGACTGAGGGTATCCAATGGCCAGGGACCACGCTGGACAAGTGTCACTTGATGATACTGATGCATCCCCCTGAAATCACTAAAAAGGACCTATGACTGCCCATGATACAATTAGCCTGACTATCAGGATAAGAGAGGTTGTAGCCTGCCTAGGACTTAGAACCAGGCCAACTCCTTTACCTCTTCTCCCCTCTACCTCTGTTGAATCTCAGAGAAACCTGAAACAGCAGCAAGTAAGGAGTTTGGAAGAAGGAAAATGCAAGGTGGAGAGACCAGAACAGCCAATCTCAACCTTGTCCGTTCTTTACACAGGTACCTGGCTAGCAAGGCCTGGGATGGGAAAGAGGGAAAATAGGTTGGCATTCAAAAGGAGAGAAATAAAAGAAATTTGTTTTCAAATTTATTGTTTTTATTAATATCTGGGGCCCAGTTTTCTAGTTATAGAATTGAAACTGGGTCTCCTTTTATGGGCCAAATAGTCTGTGGCATCTTGTTACAGCAGACCTAGTAATATATTTTACACATTTAATGTGACAACAGACCTAACTAGCTTTTCATCCTGGAGGAGATGTATGTTGAGGGTTTCTTTCTAGAAAACTAAAATTATCTGCATATCTAACTGTGAAAACTAGAAGAAATTTGAGGCTTTTATTAAAACTTAACATGCATTTGTGACACTGCTTTTTGCATACAGTCACCACACTTGCTGAATCAGTCAATAAATACCTTTACAGGGAAAATGAAACAAACAGAATGTATGAAATCATGCCCACAGTAGAGAATCAGAATACACTGAATCAGAAACACTCATTCCATTTGTTAAATAGGAGGCTAATCTTCTCATTATCTTTGTGGTAGGAAAAGATAAATCTGTGCTACATGTCTGACAGAGTAAACATACATTAAAGGGCACCATAGAAAGAAAAAGGAGAAAAAGAAAAGAAATTTGTTTTCAAATAAATTAATGCTTTTAAAGGTATTAAATAGGGAAAGACAGAATTTTGTTGAATATCTTTTATGTTATAGACTTATTTTAAAGTGTGTATGGTGGAGAGGGAAAGCATAATTTAAAAAATTAATTATGGATTCTAAATTTCTAAAATAAGGCAGACCTAGGTGAGTAATAACAACAAAAACCTGAGAAACAATGATAAAATTCACACTATATCATAGTCTTCATTGTATTTATTGTGATTTTTGAAGAGATTTTCTACTTCTTTATAATTGCAGAACACTAACAGCTGCCACATGAAGACTGCTGAGGCCAAAGAGTCCAAGATGGCAGCCACTAGCCACCTGAGGCTTTTGAGCATTTGAAATATAGCTAGTGAGACTGAATAACTGAATTTTCAATTGTATTTCAATGTAATCAATTTTAATTTGAATCTAGAAATAGGCAGCACAAAATATTTTATCCATTAAATACAACTTTGTTGTACTGGTAGACTACATATGCTGCATTGCATAAGATATAGTATTGTAGGGAAAGTATTGGACATATACACTAATGCAACATTAAAATGTGTTTATCTGAATATTTTATTCAGATAATAAGAATTATATTGAAGCCTAAGTAAAGCATAATTGCTAATCAATTATTTATTAAGTATAAGTAAATTATTCTTCTAATAAAAAAACCAACTCTTCCCAATGAAAACTTAGTGTTCAATAATGAATTGTGCTGTGAGTATAAAATATGCATCTAGATTTGGGAGACTTAACTGAAAAATAGAATGCAAAATATATCATTATCATTTTATATTGATTAAATGTTGAAATGTTAACATTTTGGACATATCAGCTTAAAAATAATTACAATTAACTTTGCCTGCTTTATTTTGTTATGTGTTTGTGTATGTGTTATGTGTTTGTTATGTGGCTACAGAAATGTGAAAAAAATATATATATAATTTTACATTTAAATATATTATGTTACATTTTATATTTAAAATATAAAAATTATTTTTCACATTTAAATATATTATATATATTAAATATGTATACACACACACATGTACTTGCTTGGAGGTTCGATGGAAGCATCTCCAAGTACTTGCTTGGAGGTATGATGCAAGCATATGACCACAAAATCTGAAGGTTCATGTTTGTTATTTAACAGAACCTCTCAAAAGAACCTGTTGTATTTTTTGTGGGAAGATAACATGTAACCCAATGCAACATGGTTGTTTCCCTGTTAGATCAACAGGTTTTAATTTTACCTTTTCCAACAAAAGTACATTGGGTATTATGAAATCATTGCCTTTCCTAAAAAGGGCTATTATACTTCTTTCACCTTAAACTGTTTTGTAACTACAGATTTCTCTTGGATTTTATAATAACAGTCAATAGTACCTGACCCAATAAAAGGATAAATAAGTTTGGAACAGTATACTATTTTATTTTTTTTTCACCTCATACATATATAGTAGTAAAGAATATATTCTGCTGATATTAACAGGTTTAATTTGTAAGATGTTTATTAAATATTTGAGATATTTCATTGTGAATAATTTTCATTATAATACATATTGCATTGAAATATGTTTTAATGGATCATTTTTTTTTAATCAACATCCAGCCACTCATATTATGTAATCAAATAAATGAGCCTCCAACTAATTACCACAAAAGGTTAGGATATTTTTATTTCACAAAACATCCCTATTACTCAGAAGACACCTGAAATTGCCTCCCAATTCATTTTTAGTCAAATAATAAAGATAATGATGCTTCTCCCACTGATGTTGCTGATATTCTTAATAATAGCTAATATTTTATGTAATGCTTATTCTCTGTCAGATACCATTCAAAGCACTTTACATATATTAACTATAAACTGATATTGTTTTATGAACCTGTCACTTATAGTCAAGAACAGTCTATTTCCACAATTTTACTTATTTTATTCACCAAATTTGATTCTCAGTGAATTTTGTGCATGCTAAGTAGCTTTAGTCACGTCCGAATCTTTGTGATCCTATGGACTGTAGTCCACCAGGCTCCTCTGTAATAGGATTATCCAGGCAAGAATACTGGAGTGGGTTGCCATACCCTTCTCCAGGGGAATCTTCCCAACCCAAGGATGGAACCCACTACTCTTATGTCTCCTGCACTGAAGGTGGGTTCTTAACCACTAGCACCTCCTGGGGGAAGCATTTTAGTCTTTTATAAAAGTTAAAAAAAAAAAAAATCTTCTGTGAATTTGCAAATTTGAGGATAAAAAAGGCTGGAGTTCATATTGAAATAAGTGCAGGCCTTAGAAGTAGAAAACTCTAAGTGTTTAAGACCTGCTGCTGCTGCTGCTAAGTTGCTTCAGTCGTGGCCAACTCTGTGCTACCCCATAGACGGCAGCCCACCAGGCTCCCCTGTCCCTGGGATTCTCCAGGCAAGAACACTGGAGTGGGTTGCCATTTCCTTCTCCAATGCATGAAAGTGAAAAATCAAAGTGAAGTCACTCAGTCATGTCCAACTCTTAGCGACCCCATGGACTGCAGTCCATGAGGCTCCTCCGTCCATGGGATTCTCCAGGCAAGAGTACTGGAGTGGGGTGCCATCACCTTCTCCGGTTTAAGACCTGGTTCTGCTAATTCCTAGTATGATGTTGGGTCTAACACTATTTTGACAGGGCTGCGGCCAGCTCAATAGGATGTTGGAATGAATTAGACAAATAAGCCCCTTTCCCTGGGTGATGCAGCATTAGGCAAAGGGCTTAGCTAGAGGTGCACAGTTCCCACTGCCACCTAGCCTGGGTATCCTTGTGCAGAGCATGTCAGCAAACTTGTCCCAGAGTATTTGTTTCTTATTTGATAAAACAAAAATAAATCAATAGATGAGATATTGTGAGGATCACAGGAAATAATGCATGCACAAGTATTTTATGTGACAAATATATCTGAATATATAATTTCAATCATTCTTTCAGTATATACTGGGTACCTATAATATAGTAAACTCTGGGACGCAGAGATAAAACGACACAGTCACTCTTTTTAGGGAGGTGGAAATTATAAAATCATAAGAGTTCAGAGTCTGTTTTCCAGATTTTGTATATAGGTAGAATATTTATACTGTCCATACATTTTAATTTACACATATTATATTATTCTTTTAATAGAACAACACATTTTAAAAGGCACCCAATAGTAATAGAGAGTACTAATTTTTGCTACTTGCCAGTCACTTTGAATTTGTCAGAAACCAGGAGGTCTGAGAGTGATACTGAGAATATTGATTAATAGCTAGCAGGAATTAGAAACTGAATTGTGAACGGTGGACACAGCGGTATGCAGAAGGCAACCAGCTATGCCAGCAATTAGCCATTTGTTGTATTACAGGACAATCCTGGGCGTCCTGAAAGAGATGGGGCAGTTCAGGAGTCAGGAAAGCAATACAGGTACTCTGAGCCTACTGGAAGTAGCTATTTACCAATCAATACTATTTCAATATTTTAATTATCTTTAGAACAAAGAGTGGAATAATATAGTTTTATACTTCATAGTTATCACATGTTCATTGTAATGGAATACTATTCTGCATCCTTCAGACTCAAGTCTGGAAGCTTTCCAGGACCATACATTCTCCTTCACTGCCCACATGAGCTTACATATTCTAAATTATAACATTTTATAAATTACTTTTCTCCTAATAGAATACTCACTCATATTTTATATACTAGGCAAAAAGCTCTCTTAATTCAGGGATTGTATACCGGAGTCTAGTATACTACAGTTTCTGGTACAGAGTAAGTACTCAGAAATATTTTTGTTGAACAAAATCAGATGGTGGGTAAGTAAGTAAATAAATTTTCTATAATACATCTCTAATGTGAGCTTTAATCTAAAAATTGGACTAGTTTAATTAAATATTAGCAGTTAACATGCTTCATTTTATAGTTTCAGTGAACTAAATAATTGAAGAAAAGAACAGACTAAGTGATGGTAAATTTATTGGCAGATAAAAGTCAATCTTTTCTATCATAATTTATAGGATCATTTCCCAAAATGTGTCCTGAGGAATAGTAGCTCCAAAAAATGCTAAAAAAGGGCTTATCTACTTAAATAATTCAGTTTAAATTTGTTTAACCCGGTGACTCCAAAGTGTTTTGGGCCACAAAATTGACCTCCACATGACTATCGAACACCATACAACTCTAAACTTTAGGAAAACCCTAAGTTAATACTATCTTTGTCAATTTAAACAAACTTTTCTTAAATTACCTTTAGCTATTTCTAAATATCTTTGAATTTGAATTTAAAAGTCTTGGGATTTTAATCCCATAATGTCATTTTCAAGTGGCATGGTAAAACTACCTAAAAAATAAATAATTAAAGCCTATAGGCTTATTGCCTCAAACTCCATTTTCCATACTGAAATGGAGGAATCGATCACTTCCAGTGTGTTTGACTACTTCTATCTGCTGTGGTTGACTGAAGCCCTTTGTAGGTCATTTTGTGCAATTATTGAGTCATTACTAGAAACTAAAATTACCTGTTCAATATCTTAATCATCTCAGCAGAATTATAAAACAGTGAATTTTGTTTATTAAACGCCAACTTCATCAATTATTTTTTGTTGATGCTATTCTTCAGGTGATGTGCCCTCACTAGAGATAGTAAATGTGAAGATTTAAGACTCCTTATTGTGACTAAAATGCTACCAAATATATTCATATATAAATGAATGCTAAATGGAACCATTACGAAACACCATGTGGTACTACCATAAAACAAGGGCAAATTTTGTAATACTTTGCCTTAAATTTTTGTATACTTGGAAATACAAGAAATCCATACAATTAAAGACTAAAAAGTTATTACTAATTAAATTTATAATAATTTAAAGTATTGGACAGAAATCACATTAACTGAAAGGGAAATGTTAATTCAAAGTTAGTTGGGATAATAAAGACAGTAAGTATTGTAGACAATGTATTTTAAAAAATAATTGAAGCTGTAAGTGTAGCTTGAATATTATTAAATCAATACAGAATATCTTTTAAGTTTACATAGGAAAGATAACATGCATATTTCCTCAAGGAGAACAGTTTTTCACTTAATAAAAGTAGGCTATTTTGAACATCTAAATATTTGTACTTCTTGTTACTATTAATCATGATTCTGTGAATTTTCTCATTCTTTGATTACCTTGGATTCATCTTATTTGGGAGAGTTCTTGTACAACCTTGACTGAAAATTACATTATTTAGAGCCCAAACCTGGCTTCCCTAGTGGCTCAGTGGTAAAGAACTCATCTGGAATGCAGGAGACCTGGGTTTGATCCCTGGGTCTAGAAGATACTCTGGAAAAGTGAATGGCTAGCCATTCCAGTATTCTTGCCTAGAGAATTCCATGGACAGAGGAGCCTGGTGGGCTACAGTCCACATGGTCCCAAAAAGTCAGACACTATTAAGCAACTAACACTTTTACTTTCAGAGTCCAACCCACATGTTAATCTTGAGAGTCACATTTTCGATCAAGAGGCAAGCCTGGAAGACTCAGTTAACAGAACTTTACCAAAAGCCATTACTAGTGAAAACTCAGGACATGACAAGAGAGAAGTTCTCCCAACATCTGATAGGAATAAGAAGTATAAGCTGCACCTTCATATAAAATCTCTCGTGGAGGATAGAGGTTAGCGAGGATAGCTCAAAATTTTATACAGATTTGTTAAAACCCATTGGCTAAAGGAATTAACTCTGAAGTCCTACAGCACTGATTTATGGAAAAATATAAGCCTCTTAAATACATATACACATTCAGTAGCGCACAAAGCATAATATATGTTCAACAAATTGAGAGTTTTATACTTCACTGAAGGACAGTTTTGGGTGGCAGAAACATATGAGTGAGTTAACAGACAGCCAGGACCCTGCCACTGGTCTATCATGGTAAGGGAAAAGGAAAATTTATTATAGAATATGTAGTTAAAAGAGTTATAGCCAGACTGAATGGAAGACCCAGCAAAAGGTATGGAGTACAATCAGAAAGGTAGATAACTGACCATGCAAAAATCAAAAATTACAAATTGCCTGTGGACACCAGCAGTGGTATCTTCAGAAATCTCAGGTACCAAGAAATGAAGTCTTCACTGAAACCAGTTAATATGTCTGAATAAGAACTGGGGTTCTATATATGACCAGTAGGTTTCAACTCATCACTATGAGGGTTCAAAAGATATCACTTATAACTAGAAGTTTGCTTTAAAAAGGAAGTAGGAGGTGGCCTAAGCCATGAAAGTTTGAAGGCCACCACAAGAAAGCTGAGTTAACACAAAAGAGACTTTTCTCATAGCAGAGGTTGTGAAAATTTAACTTTATTCTATCAATAGTAGGCATGTGTGATCCAAACTAAAATGTAAATCAAAATTTTTTTCAGTTTTATAGTCATCAAGTACTATATTTTAAACCTGCTAGATGTTTTAGTATATGATCTACATTAAAACTGGATATTTGATAGATTATCTCCTATTAATAACAGTTCTATTGATACTTAAATATAGTAATCTAAATTCTATTTATTTTACTAAGATATATCTTGGTTTTCACAAATTCAATGAGATATTAAAATAAGGTTAATATAACTTGATTTTCACTGTAAAATAGATCAATAATGGGTTTGTGTATATATATATTTGTGTGAATATATATATATATATATATATATATATATATATATATATATATATATAATGGGCTTCCCTGGTGGCTCAGATGGTAAAGAATCCACCTGCAATATGGGAGACCTGGTTTTGATCCATGGGTTGGCAAGATCCCCTGGAGAAGGGAATGGCTACCCACTCCAGTATTCTGACCTGGAGAATTCCATGGACTGTATAGTCCATGGGGTCGCAAAGAGCTGGACATGATGGAGCGACTTTCACTTTCATATATTAAACACATTAAGAACACAGAAAATGTAAGCAGCATAGTCCTTTTTTTAAAGTAACGATCTGCCATATTTCCCTTTTTATCTATAAATCAGGGTTCCTCTAGTATCAGTATTATGAAGATGGATTCAGTTCTTTAGAAAATAATGAAATTTTCGTAACAGAATCTCAATCCCGTATTTAATATGCTGATTTACATGACTACTTCTCTACACATTTCAAATTTCATTTGAAATTAAATGGCAATTACCCAGTTTACTGTTAAATACACCCATAATTTATGAACAGAATTTTATGTTGGGAGATATATGACTGGCAAATAAATTGTAAGGATTGAAATGAAAACATAAATATAGTCAGCTATGTGATGGTGGTGGTTTAGTGGCTAAGTCTTGTCCAACTCTTGCAACCTGTTGGACTGTAGCATGCCAGACTCCTCTGTCTATGGTATATCCCAGGCAAAAATACAGGAGTAGGTTGTCATTTCTTTTTCCAGGGGATCTTCTTAACCCAGGGATTGAACCCATGTCTCTTGCATTGCAGGTGGATTCTTTTACCGTTAAGCTACCAGGGCAACCCCATAGTCAGCTATGGAAGAATTTAATTCTAACATCATTATCAACTAATACGGTCAAAGGCCTTAAACGTTACATTGCCATAACTATGAAATATACAGTTATATCATGCAAGAAAATGTTATCAGGGAGTTTTTAATGGTTGTTTTAGACCAATGGTTACTTAGACCATTCTGACAACTAAATATCTTCTTTTAATTATTGTCATGGGTTCTGCAGACATTATATTAATTAAGTTGACTCTCATAGACCAGAGAGGTTCATAAAGACAGAGAAGTAAAAGAAGCTTCTTTTTTAAGTATTTCAAGGTAAAGTAACTATTTAGCACTAAAAGATGCATGATGATATAATGGTTACATTGCTATTAAAATCAAAATCAAATAAAACAAGTGACAAGATTAGGAACTATTTTCAAACTCTACAGACCAATAGAACTCAACTTCCTATTCTCTTAAAACTCAGTAAATGAAATATCTAGTTTAATTTATAAGGCTTCCCAGGTGGTCCTAGTGGTAAAGAACTTGCCAGTCAATGAAGGAGACATAAGAGACACAGGTTAGATCCCTGGATTGGGAAGATCCCCTGGAAGAGTGCATGGCAGTCCACTCCAGTATTCTTGCCTGGAGAATCCCATGGACAGACGAGCCTGGCAAGCTACAGTTAGTTCATAGGGTCACGCAGAGAACACAACTGAATTGACTTAGCATGCGTGAACAATTTATATAAGCTTAAAATAATGCAGTTTGTCCATGTATGAAAAGGGGATTAAGATAAGGATTCAAATTCAGCTTGTGAATGTTCTCTCAGAATGTGGTCAATTAAAATTGAAACAATATCTACTACCACACATATAAACTTCCCAGGTTGTTCAGAGGTAAAGAATCTGTCTGCCAGTGCAGGAGATGCAAGAGGTATGGCTTTGATCTCTGGGTCAGGAAGATACCCTGGAGGAGGAAATGGCAACCCACTCCAGTACTTTGCTTGGAAAACTCCATGGACAGAGAAGCCTGGCAGGCTACAGTCTATTGGGTCAGAAAGCGCTGGATGTGACTGAGCGACTGAGCACGTGCACACACACACACATCACACACACACATACACACACACACACACACATATATATATATATATCACTATTTCTTAAATTGTGCTGACAAGGCTATGCCCACTGTCTTTATCAGAAAAAGAGCCTATTTGTCCATGTGCTACACTCCCATGAAAGTAAACTACACTTCAATTGTCCAAACCAAAAGAGGTGATATTCTCTTACTATATCATGCTCCCACCTTCAATCCTGAAATCATAAATATTGACTCACATTGATAGTTATTAAGTTAGAGGAGCTATTTCAAGATTAGATGCTGAAATATGATTCCCTGCCTTTTTTTAAACAATGTATAAAGGAAAATAGGAAAAGCTGATTATCTAAACAAAATTAGAAAACAGTGCATTTAAACAGAATTGCTTTGATGCTGTGCTCTATTTTCAAACTTTATGATTTTTAAAATTCTGTAATACAGAGGAAACTGTTTTTCAGTTACACTTTCACTAAAATTGTAATTTAAATTTAAGTTCTAAGGAAAAGTGCTTTTTTTCCTGGAGAAATATGGACACCATTTGTGATAGTGAGAAATAACAAAACTTTACATTTTTCCTTTTAATTGTGAGTGCTGGATTTAAATTTTACGCTTGATCACAATTTTTTTTTAACTATCTGTACCTCATGGTTAGACAATGTGCTTCTCATTCATCCCATATAGTTGATTATCTCTTTCATTAAATAGTATCTTTATTCACTTGCATGTCCGAATTTTATTAAAAGAAATCCTAATATCTTTTGATTTACACCAAGATAACATGTCTATCTATTGTGAATATTTTAACTCTTTGGGAAACCAAGGCTTAAGACAACTCAGATAGCAATTAGTAACTTCACAATTCAACACTCACCTTCTGACCGTCAAATTCTATTATTTCCCACTATATTACGCTGCATCCCTGATATTTTTATTTATTTTGCTCAGTGACAGTGCACACACACTTAAGTCAAAACCCTTCCAAATGTAAAATATAGAGTCCTCGGAAGTTATTTCCAAATTATATTATGTGCATCTAAAATGCCAAGGGCCTCAGTGTAACTGGAGTTTACGTGAATTTTCAATAGAATTTGAAAGGTCTGTCCATTAAGTATGATTTCCTTACCAAAAAGATACATTGCTGATCTGAAAATGCTAATCCCTTTTAGAATATTATAAAACATTTTATACATAAATTGAGAACACATTCTATTACTATTGGCATACCTTTGTTGAATTAAAACTAAGTGTCTACAAAATGTTGATATGCATAAAAAGAATCATATCAACAATATTATGGAAGACAAAAGAAAAATCAAACTGTGATAAAATCTATAAAGATTTAGAAGACAAATATAAGATTACTCATATATTTACATATTTATAAGTATTTAAATACTGTAATTCCTAAATTTGCATGCCAAAGACAATTTTATGAATACAGGAATTGTATCTTTGTATATTAAAAAGTGTGATATGTCAAATAACTTAAAATGAAAATGTTGTAATAATATTTCACACTTGAATATCTGATAAAAATTATAGTTTTTAATAAACATCATGTAGAGGTAAAATTTTCTCTATGGTTGTCATCTGAAAATCTCCTTCCAACTTAGAAATTAAGAAAATTGATTATTATTCATGCAAATAGAAAATAATAGATTTTAGGTTTATAAGTGACAATAATATGGGGATTTCTATAAATAAATAAGAGAACTTGAAAACACCACAGATAAACAAAAGTTTCACTATTATGTGTGAAGTAGCACTATTCAAGTTCTTATTAGAAGAGAATAATGTAAATTAAATATAAGAATCTTATTTAAAATCAAAGACTAATACGGAAAAACGATATTGAAATCTTCCTTTGAGGGAGAATTGAAAATTGAAAAAGGAAAAGTTTTAAAGCATAGAACAGATAATAATAGAACTTTAAAAGAAGATATTTCCAATATAAATAAATTTGGGGGGTATGCTTTATTTGTTTTAGACAGGAGTGAATATATTCAATGTGGGACCAAGGGGAGGAAAAGCATTTTGTATATCAAAGGTATTTCATTTAAACCATGATTTTTCTCACTACTTTTGAGTCAGAACATAAATATTTGTCAGTGTGTATCCTCAAACTCTACACAACCCTATTTAAATTGCTGTATATAAAATAATAAAGAAGCCATATAACATAACTGAAGGGAAGCTCTATGGGGGAAAGCATGTTGCTGTATCTATATGCCTATACTATCAATTACAGGATCAATTATGGAGCAAGCTATTAAAAATAGCTAGTGGTACTTAGGAATCTTAGGAGTTTTCAGCTTATTTTCATAATATAAATAATACAGATTAAACAAAAACATTAGGGGGAAAAACATCAATCTTTGGAAACAATATAAATCAATAATAATTACAAGTACTCAATAAGTATTTGAATTATTTGGAAATCATGCCACATGGAGACCTGGTGGTGACTTTTGAGTAGAATATTCTACAAAATTTTCTATCTTGAATTGGTTACAATTTAGATACTACTGAAATTATATGGTAGCACAAAACAATCTAAAAATCATGATTGTCATTTCATGTCTGGGCATGTATTCAGGATGTCAGATTGTGGAATTATGAATTTTATAGCTATTTAAGTTAGCCTAGCAGAGTATTTGTTAATCCGAATTTCTTTGATTATAGTTTCAATAATTACTTCTCCAACTGAACTTCTGTGGTTTAGGTAAAATGTTTTTTGAAGATAATGCAGTTGAAAAACTCAAGGCTGAATCAGGAAAGTTTTAAAAGGATACAGTGCAAAGGTTTGCTTTTATATATTAAAACTTTTCCTTGATTTTATTATAAAATTATAGCTTACATTTTCTCAGGCCACCTTATTCCCTCTATAGTGTGAAGATACAGATTATATCTAAAGTCATCCTCATATGAGCTCCTTTTCCTGCTAAAAATAGAAATAATTCATATCCCATAAAACACTTCCTATTTTTCTACAGTAAATTTTTTTATATGTTACTTTTCAGTGCTGAAACTGGATAGGCAATGCAGGAAAATCAAACTGAATCTTGAACGTACTATAAAAGTCAATTTAAGACCAGTCAGTAGAATATTGATAATTAAGTACACAAATTTACTAACAATTTTGTACTACTGTCTTGTAATGGAAAACAATCTATCTAAAGATACCATTTTTATGAAACCATACAGCATACAGCAAATGAAATACCACTTTATTTTTTAAGACAGGACATCTATGTTTTTTTTTTTCTCTCTGCAAGTTGTACATTTCAATATAAAATAAGTGCTACTTTATTTCTATTCAGATAAAGAGTACATCTTACTGAAGGATTCCATGAATCAAGCAGAAAGGATCACCACATGAGTCAAAGATGATAATCATTTGAATATCTGCCATGCCATCTGCTTTAACTCATTGTAGAGGGAAATCAGAGCCATAAAATCATGTGAGTGGAAAACTCCATAAGGAAAGGGGTGAACCCAGAAATAAAGAGGCTCTACACAAACTATTTATTTTCACTTAAAGAGTCCTCTTATTTCTGAAGCACACAAAAATTTTTAAAATTTAAGTAAAAATGCAGCAAAATGTGATTGCAAATTTTAAAATGACACTGGCTAAAAATCATAAGATTTAAGTAATATGCCCAGTTATTTTTAATAAAATAAAGGAAAAAAATTTCTATAGATATTTAATTTTCATTTTAAAAATATATGCTATCATAAGAGATGTTAATACAATGCACAGATTTAAGAGAAAATCTGCATTCATGTTTCCATTTGAATCAACAACTTTACAATAGAAATTATAGATTTTTCTACAGTGGACTTTGTCTAATATCTTGAGTTAAAATCTTTGGAATTTTTATTATAGTGACACCCAATACACTATTACAAATTCCAATCATATTAATCTTTTGCTATTATTATGAGAAACGTATTGACAGGGTAGCTGTAGAAAGGTTACTGGTATACAAAATATAAATTGTTGAAATCTGTATTCCAGAAAACAATATGTAGTCTAACACTATTTCAGTTATTAACTATAAGCTGCTGAAAGCCATCATATTAAATTCCCAAAGTGCTTAATACTGAAGATTACTAAAAAGGAAATTATTGTAAAAAAATAGATAAATGGAAATATGTAACTGTGGCAATGTTCACTGAATAGTAGCTAATACACTGCTGAGAATGAAGTGAATTATTTAAATAAGTAGTCTGAGGATAAAATGCACTAAATCCACATAATATTACTAAACATTACAGAAAGCACATTTTTATTAATACTCCATCCTCATAATAATCAAGTTCTAAACAGAGTTTTTTTAAGTTAACATAGCAAATACTATATCTCACTTATTCAAAATTATACCTGTTAATAAAAATGGTAGACAGCAATCTTAACAAGGTTAACTAAAATAGCATCCACAAAAACACTGTATATGGAAATGGACTTCAATTGATGAAGACTCTGTTCAGAATTTTCTGCAGTGTTTTGTGGTACATGTTTGGGTAGCATGTCCCACTGCTGAAGCACTTTCTTAAAGATAAATATTACATGTTACACATTATCTTTTGGAGGTTATAATATTCTTTATTCTGGACAGTGTGCTATAAAACCCAACTAACTTTTATACTGCAATTTAGTTATGATCACAATATTGCCTTAGCAATAAAATGGTCATTTTTGCTTACTCAAATTACCATGTTTTAAGATAAAGATATTTTGCCTCTAACATAAAATGCAGTTATGTATACCAAAATCATTTTACACGTCAAAAGAGGCAGAGGTATTAGTTAAATATACCTTGATACGGAGCACTAAATCCACGGTATCGATGATTGCTGTCTGTAACAAAATGCAGTCTGAGCCAGTTTTTGTTGCTGATAATTGGTGGTGGTATATTCATTCCAGATAACCTGAATTATGGAAGACAACAACAAACAAATTTAAAAAGCTTTTCAGTAGTAAACATTGCCACTGAATTGGGACCCAAAAAAGTTTACCTGTATACAATATTCATAACTTTTCACTGCTACCTTTTTAAGCACAAGTGAAATAGTTTTATGCATAGAAAAGTCAATCATAGAATAGCATAATTTCAAAATAAGCTGTTCCAATCAGGTTGCATATAGGAGTAAAATCAACTGGAAACTAAATGTAATTTTTGATTCTCAAAAAAAAAATTTTTTTTGATTCTCCCAAATTTATTAAGTAGATAATAATAAACATAATGGCTGCTTAGCTAATACTGTTGGTCACTGCATAACCTATGTATGTATTGATATGGTAATAATTACAAAACAGACTTTAAAGCAATTGATATAGTTTTTTCCATGTTATATATTTTTAACATTTCACATTCAATGGAAGATTTCACTATTTCCTAGAACAAGTACTATTTTAATGTAATTTCATAGCATTGTACATTTGTATGATTAGCTTTCATTACAATACTATAAGGCACTAGAGTTCTGCTTCAATTGATAGAAAACAGATTGTATTTTGTATATATACTTAGTCACCAGGTATCTAGTCACAGAGATTATTGCATAATCTCCTTAAAGCAAATATTTAAAACTATGCCCCAGATATTGGTCATGATTAACAGATGAAATAACTTTCAAAGCTCTATAATCTTTTGAAGATTTCCAGCAAAGCAGGTTTTCTGATTTAATTCAACAAAAAATACCACCCTATAAATCTATTTAAATAGTAGATATGTGTTATAAAGCCAAGGTGAAATGCTCTCAAAAGACTATTACATCGTGAAGCAGAATTCTAGAAAAGGTTTCCTAATACCACTATATGGCATATCTTTCCCAATCTTCAAAGCCTATACTTTTCTTTCTTTCTTCATAGGAAGACAAACTAGACCACGTGGGGTGTGTGTGTGTGTGTGTGTGTGTGTGCACGTATGTTGGGGCAGGAGATTACAACTCTTCTCTCAATGCTTGGCAGTCATTCATCTCGGAGACAGGTAGGGGGAGATTAGAATATCCATCTTGCACATGTAATCAGTAGTGAAGTGTAGATAGTGAAACAAAAACATTTTATCCTACATCCTTCCCTTTTATTCCCCTAAACTCACATTTCCTAGGATGCTTGGGAGCTAGCCATCGCTTTTAGTGGATGACGACCTGCCACAGCACAAAAATTACGAATTCACATTCATTGTATCACTGTGCCCAAGAATGTATACAGTGGGCTTGGCAACATTATTGTGAAATCCAATTTTCATGGATTCTAAGATGAACAACGGAGAAGGCAATGGCACCCCACTCCAGTACTCTTGCCTGGAAAATCCCATGGATGGAGGAGCCTGGTAGGCTGCAGTTCATGGGCTCGCTAGGAGTCGGACACGACTGAGCGACTTGACTTTCACTTTTCACTTTCATGCATTGGAGAAGGCAATGGCAACCCACTCCAGTGTTCTTGCCTGGAGAATCCCAGGGATGGGGGAGCCTGGTGGGCTGCCGTCTATGGGGTCACACAGAGTCGGACACGACTGAAGTGACTTAGCAGCATACAGCAAGCAAGATGAACAAGGTGGCTTCTGTCACATATGTTTCTCATTTCTCCACCAGCTTTAGAATGAATTCTCTTTAACTTATCCCTATCAGTGTATTAAATTGATACAGAAATGGTATGGACCTAACCATACCGAAATGGTACAGACTTAACAGAAGCAGAATACATTAAGAAGAGGTGGCAAGAATACACAAAAGATCTATACAAAATATATCTTAATGATCCCAGATAATCAAAATGGTGTGATTACTTACCTAGAGCCAGACATCCTGGAGTGTGAGGTTAAGTGGGCCTTAGGAAGTATCACTATGAACAAAGCTAGTGGAGGTGATGGAATTCCATATGAGCTATTTCAAATCCCAAAAGATGATGCTGTCAAAGTGCTGCACTCAACATGCCAGCACATTTGGAAAACTCAGCAGTGGCCATAGGATTGAAAAAGGTCATTTTTCATTCCAATCCCAAAGAAGGGCAATGCTGAAGATTGTTCAAACTACTGCACAGTTGCACTCATCACACACACTAGCAAAGTATGCTCAAAATTCTCTAAGCCACACTTCAACAGTACGTGAACTGAGAACTTTCAGATGTTCAAGCTGGATTTGGAAAAGGCAGAGGATGAGAAATCAAATTGCCAACATCCATTGGAACATAGAAAAAGCAAGAGAATTCCAGAAAAGCATCTGCTTCATTGACTATGGTAAAGCCTTTGACTGTGTGGATCATAACAAATGTGGAAAATTCTTAAAGAGATGGGAATACCAGACCACCTTACCTGCCTCCTGAGAAATCTGTATGTAGGTCAAGAAGCCAATTAGAACTGGACATTGAACGACACCCTGGTTGCAAATTGGAAAAGGAGTACATCAAGGCTATATACTGTCACCCGGCTTATTTAACTCATATGTAGAGTACATCATGTGAAATGCTGGGCTGGATGAAGCACAGGCTGGAATCAAGATTGCCAGGAGAAATAGTAACAACCTCAGATATGCAGATGACACCACCCTTATGGCAGAAAGCAAAGAGGAACTAAAGAGCTGCTTGAGGAAAATAAAAGAGGAGAGTGAAAAAAGCTGGCTTAAAACTCAACGTTCAAAAAAATAAGATCATGGTATCTGGTCCCATCACTTCATAGCAAACACATGTGAAAACAATGGAAACAGTGAGAGACTTTATTTTCCTGGGCTCCAAAATCACTGCAGATGGTAACTGCAGCCATGAAATTAAAAGACACTTGCTCCTTAGAAGAAAAGCTATAATCAACTCAGACAGCATATTAAAAAGCAGAGACGTTACTTTGCCAACAAAGGCCCATCTAGCCAAAGCTATGGCTTTTCCAGGAGTCATGTATGGATGTGAGAGTTGGGACCATAAAGAAAGCTGAGCCCCAAAGAATTGATGCTTTTGAACTGGTGTTGGAGAAGACTCTTGAGAGTCCCTTGGGCTGCACGGGATCAAACCAGTCAGTCCTAAAGGAAATCAGTACTGAATATTCATTGGAAGGACTGATGCTAAAGTTGAAGCTCCAATATTTTGGCCATCTGATGCGAAGAATGGACTCACTGGAAAAGATCGTGATGCTGGGAGATATTGAAGGCAGGAGAAGGGGATGACAGAGGATGAGATGGTTGGATGGCATCACTGACTTGATGGACATGAGTTTGAGCAAGCTTTGGGAGTTGATGAAGGGCAGGGATTCTGGCATGCTGCAGATCATGGGGTCACAAAGAATTGGATACAGCTGAGCAACTGAACTGAACTGAATCAGTGTCTTATTTCCTCTGTTCTTAGTGCAACTGTTCATAAGTAGAGCTGGCTGTTTTTTTTTTTTTTTTTAATGAATCTGAATTGAGTAAATAAATATTTGTAAAATGCATGCTTAATTTTAAAATTCATCTTTTAAAAATTTACTTCATTTCTTTCAGAAAGTTCAGTATCCAGGTTATATTTAATTTTGTTTGCTTTCTGGGTGGCTTGGTTTAAACAAAAATTCAATGAAAAAAAATTTGGATTTGGTACAATTATATTTTCGGTACATAGCATGCCAGATTTTGATTTATAATTTTATGCTCTTCATTTCCCTAATTCACTGAGCATAAACATCCATTAGGGAAAGTTTAAATTATTTTTGATAGGCTGCACACATTTCTACATATAGAGAGACTATAATATATGGATGGTTGTAAAAGACTAAAGTATACAGTATGGAGAATGACCCTTAGAAAATCCAACAGATGAGAAGCAACTCAACAAGCACATCAAGAAAAGTGTGAGAGGAAAGAAGATGATACAGACAATAAAAATGATAAACTTTCCACCTTTATCAGCAACATCAAAAATAATTCCAGCAATAGAATGGAGTAAAAAAGCAAGTAATAGTTAATATGGAACAACAGTTTATAAACTAAATTCAGCTTCAGGAATTGAGAAAGATATAACTGAAGATGTTAGAGCAGAATTATCTAGAAGCAAAATATGCATGAGGTCGAGAAAAAAAATGACAATTTAACAGAGGTGGAACCAAACAGATATTCCTAACAGATCAGTGCTTATTCTCATGAAGCGTAACAGTAGACAAACCAAGAAATAGAAAGCAAGTGTACCAAAGACCCATCTGCCACCAGAGAAGAAAACTATTTAGCTTCATTGGTTATAAGGGGGTCACATGGAATTTCCAAATTGCTCTTAGTATTGCTCACTATTTAAACATGATTTATACAATATGACTTTGTGACTTATGGAGCAATCTAGTAAATGAATTTCCATATATATGCAATATATTTCACATGTTATCAGGAGGTGTGAGATTATGTGACAACTAGAAGATTACATTAAATTAACTACTTATGATAATTAATTTATTAAATACTAACAGAGATACTTCTTAAATATAACTCACTGTTATCCCTATATGAAGCTACTATGGTCACTTGAAAGTAGGCCCATATGGATTCATTCTATTATAAAGCCAGTGAGAATAACCTCTTGGTACTGAAAGAGATTTTTTTTTTCTTTATTTTTTTTAATTTTATTTTATTTTTAAACTTTACAAATTGTATTAGTTTTGCCAAATATCAAAATGAATCCGCCACAGGTATACATGTGTTCCCCATCCTGAACCCTCCTCTCTCCTCCCTCCCCATACCATCCCTCTGGGTCGTCCCAGTGCACTAGCCCCAAGCATCCAGTATCGTGCATTGAACCTGGACTGGCAACTCATTTCATACATGATATTATACATGTTTCAATGCCATTCTCCCAAATCTTCCCACCCTCTCTCTCTGAAACAGAGTCCATAAGACTGTTCTATACATCAGTGTCTCTTTTGCTGTCTCATACACAGGGTTATTGTTACCATCTTTCTAAATTCCATTTATATGCGTTAGTATACTGTATTGGTATTTTTCTTTCTAGCTTACTTCACTCTGTACAATAGGCTCTAGTTTCATCCATCTCATTAGAACTGATTCAAATGTATTCTTTTTAATGGCTGAGTAATACTCCATTGTGTATATGTACCACAGCTTTCTTATCCATTCATCTGCTGATGGACATCTAGGTTGCTTCCATGTCTTGGCTATTATAAAGAGTGCTGCGATGAACACTGGGGCACACGTGTCTCTTTCCCTTCTGGTTTTCTCAGTGTGTATGCCTGGCAGTGGGATTGCTGGATCATAAGGCAGTTCTATTTCCAGTTTTTTAAGGAATCTCCACACTGTTATCCATAGTGGCTGTACTAGTTTGCATTCCCACCAACAGTGTAAGAGGGTTGCCTTTTCTCCACACCCTCTCCAGCATT
The DNA here is from genome assembly GCF_032452875.1 of Bos javanicus. Classification (NCBI taxonomy): domain Eukaryota; kingdom Metazoa; phylum Chordata; class Mammalia; order Artiodactyla; family Bovidae; genus Bos; species Bos javanicus. The sequence continues at coordinate 51,474,150 of NC_083881.1, read as the reverse complement.
TATTGCTTGTAGACTTTTGGATCGCAGCCATTCTGACTGGTGTGAAATGATACTTCATAGTGGTTTTGATTTGCATTTCTCTGATAATGAGTGATGTTGAGCATCTTTTCATGTGTTTGTTAGCCATCTGTATGTCTTCTTTGGAGAAATGTCTATTTAGTTCTTTGACCCATTTTTTGATTGGGTCATTTATATTTCTGGAGTTGAGCTGTAGGAGTTGCTTGCACATTTTTGAGATTAGTTGTTTGTCAGTTGCTTCATTTGCTATTATTTTCTCCCATTCTGAAGGCTGCCTTTTCACCTTGCTAATAGTTTCCTTTGATGTGCAGAAGCTTTTAAGTTTAATTAGGTCCCATTTGTTTATTTTTGCTTTTATTTCCAATATTCTTGGAGGTGGGTCAAAAAGGATCCTGCTGTGATGTATGTCAGAGAGTGTTTTGCCTATGTTCTCCTTTAGGAGTTTTATAGTTTCTGGTCTTATGTTTAGATCTTTAATCCATTTTGAGTTTATTTTTGTGTATGGTGTTAGAAAGTGTTCTAGTTTCATTCTTTTACAAGTGGTTGACCAGATTTCCCAGCATCACTTGTTAAAGAGATTGTCTTTAATCCATTGTATATTCTTGCCTCCTTTGTCAAAGATAAGGTGTCCATATGTGCGTGGATTTATCTCTGGGCTTTCTAGTTTGTTCCATTGATCTATATTTCTGTCTTACAAAAAACCTCGAATAGCCAAAGCTATCTTGAGAAAGAAGAATGGAACTGGAGGAATCAACCTACCTGACTTCAGGCTCTACTACAAAGCCACAGTTATCAAGACAGTATGGTACTGGCACAAAGACTGAAAGCATACTTTTTATTTACTGAGCATTTACTATGTGACAAACACTGATGTTAAGGGCTGGAAACATAATTGTAAACAACACCAACAAGATCTGTGGTCTTACAAACAAATAAGAAAACATAAACAAATTAGTAAGATAATTTCAGAGGGTGCCAAAAGATGTATCAAAAAAAAAAAAAGAGCAACCTGATAAAGAATTTCTAGCAATAAGGTTTCAATTTGTCTGTTATCTTCTGCATTTTACACTTGAAACAGCCATACTCATGATATTATGTTGTGAAAGTGTAATTATTAACTTGGATTTTAGGAGTATTATATCAATAACAATAATGATAACAATAAATGTCATAACTTTTAACCTATGATATTTATTTCCAAAAAGAATTTAAGACATGCCATTTGAGTAATTAATAAATTTGAATGAGCATAGTAAATTAATAGTAGCATCAAAGTTCATTGCACATTCAATATAGGATACGGACAATAAAACAGTGTGATCTGCCATAATTAATCTTTGCTAAAATTGCTTTTATTTATACAATTTTCTAGAGAAATAACTAAATCATAAATTGGCATTAAATAAATGCAATGTTTTATTTTTATAGATACTACCTGAAAGAATATGATTATAACCCTTACAAGATTGTCTTAAAACTCAATGTATGGCAAAACCAATACAATACTATAAACTAATTAGCCTCCAATTAAAATAAATAAATTTATATTAAAAAAAAACTCAATTAAGTGTAAGAAAATTAAAAGAACCAGAAGTCTTTACCATTTTTTTAAAAAGAGCCTAGAACTATTCTGAGCTTATTCCTTTGGTTTATAACTCTCTTCTGAGATCCTCATTGCTGTCCTTGGTGGATCTCTGGTTCTCAATTTTCTCAAAATTAGCATTTCCAACAACAGATGTCATCTTTGGCGGTATGATCTGTTTTCTCTCGTCTTTAGTAACTATCAGTTCAGTTCAGTTTAGTCGCTCAGTCGTGTCCAACTCTTTGCAATCCCATGAATTGCAGCACGCCAGGCCTCCCTGTCCATCACCAACTCCCGGAGTTCACTCAAACTCATGTCCATCGAGTCGGTGATGCCATCCAGCCATCTCATCCTCTGTCATTCCCTTCTCCTCCTGCCCCCAATCCCTCCCAGCATCAGGGTCTTTTCCAGTCAGTCAACTCTTCGCATGAGGTGGCCAAATATTGGAGTTTCAGCTTCAGCATCAGTCCTTCCAATGAATGCCCAGGACTGATCTCCTTTAGGATGGACTGGTTGGATCTCCTTGCAGTCCAAGGGACTTTCAAGAGTCTGTAGACACAGTCAAATCTAAACCCATGATTTTTCAAATCATCACCTGGCAAACACCACAATTCTCCCACTTTGTCCTAATTTTACTGCTTTCTCTTTCTTGCTCTCTCACTCTCTCACTTTTTCCCCACTCTCCTTCTTTTACTTCTTTTGACCCTCTTTCTCTGGGACTGAGATAAGAGTCACTCCTCATGCTTCCTAGTTCTCCAAGATTGTGTTATCAGGTTAATTGCTTTATACTGAGCTCTAATTAATTTCTAAAATTCATTCTTTCATTTTAACTCAGGGTCTTTTCACATACTACTCTTTAAGACTGAAATAAGTACCATGTTTTTAACATTTTCTTAATTTGTGAAGCTAGACTTAAAGTTTCAAGGTTAATATAAATTCTCATTCTCCTTCTCTGCCCTCACAGAGCACCTGTGAATATTGTTATCACATAACTTATTATGTTATTTGATAGTAAGTTTTCTATCTTCAGTATTATTTTATATTTTCATTGAAATAGGTCATTAAGTCCCTAATGTTGAGCACAATGACTGATGAAAAGTATGTATACACTGAAATTGTTTATCAAGAAAATAAATGAATATAAACTTGATACATACCCTATCTTTCTGTATCTAAGCATTCATTCATATTTTTAATGTAAATTGTCAATAACTCTATCTCATACCATTATCAAATGCTTTAATTCTTTTCTTTATTTAAGGTCCATCTAAAGTTATATTTCCTTCAGAGTTCTTCAGTTTTCTTAGTTGAAGGTTATTTCTCTGTTAAACTCTTCTTTTGGCACTTAATACTGATTTCATCTTATTATATACATTCCACAAATTATAAGAATTTGGAAAATGAGCCACACTGGATTTATCGTTGAATCCACAAGCACATTTCAAACTATAGATAATAAATGATGCTGATTATATAAAGTAATCCCTCTTTACAAAATTTCTCAACGTGTGTGCTACAGAAATTAGCCACCAAAAATGCTTTTGGGAATGAGGGAAGGTACACTAGTCAAAAGGTTTTTGAGTTATTCTTTTGTAACTGTATCCTCCTCTCATAGTTTTTAAAAAATATGTTTTAACAAAGAATTCTTTAAATGTATTTCAACAAAGACTCTCCTCTTTTCACACTTTGCCTTAAAGTCAAATAATATGCAGTGCAATTAGTTTAATGAACCCTTTCAGAAACCACTGATGTTATTTATGTCTGGTCAGGAATGTATTCCACAGTCCCAAGAAAAATCAGCATCTTTAAACACGGTCAAAATGAAAAACTAATAAGCTTTCTATTATGTTCTGCAATATAAGTAGATATACTATCTTAACAAAAATAATCCATTTATGGATGGCATCAAAAGCACTATTTCACTCTATTCAAGTCATGAATACTCTGTGTATGGGGTGTACAGATAGTGACACTGACCAGACTGTACTTTTTTTGTCACAGATTTCTGACTCTGCTCTTGATTAGATGTTTGAAAGTCACTGGCCTACAGAACATACAATCCTACATGGTTTTAACAAGAGCATTAAGAAGCTACGTATTGTGTTATATAGTCCAATTTCTCAGAAGCCAGACACACTAAAGAATTTTCAAGGCATATAAGAGAAGTAGTCACACTTAGTGTTCTCTTTCCCCCTTTGCTGCTGAATAGTGTCATTTTTATCTAAACACATGCTTCATAGAAATCCAGGTTTATACTTTAGATACAATATGTGTGTGTATTCAACTACCAAATTTTAACACAGATAAATAGAATAGCTGAATAGTACTACCACCAATTCAAAATTAAATTTGTAATTTCAGTCAGTCAGTTCAGTTGCTCAGTCATGTCTGACTCTTTGCAACCCCATGGACTGCAGCAACCTGACAAAAAAAATCCAGATCTAGATTCTTTAAGAGAGAATTTTACTAAACATATAAAGAACTGCAACAATTTTGCTCATTTTTTTCCCAGAAAATAAGAGGAGGGAACACTTCTCAACTCATTTTTCAAGCCTAGTATTACCCTGATAATAAAACCATATTCAGTTCACTTCAGTCACTCAGCCGTGTCCGACTCTTTGCGTCCCCATGAATCGCGGCACACCAGGCCTCCCTGTCCATCACCAACTCATGTCCATCAAGTCGGTGATGCCATCCAGCCATCTCATCATCTGTTGTCCCCTTCTCCTCCTGCCTCCAATCCCTCCCAGCATCAGAGTCTTTTCCAATGAGTCAACTCTTTGCATGAGGTGGCCAAAGAACTGCAGTTTCAGCTTTACATTATTCCTTCCAAAGAACACCAGGACTGATCTCCTTTAGAACGGACTGGTTGGATCTCCTTGCAGTCCAAGGGACTCTCAAGAGTCTTCTCCAACACCACAGTTCAAAAGCATTAAGTCAGTAGAAAAACAAAAATACAAAATCAAAAACAAAATCTACAAACAAATCTATCTCATGAACTTAGATGCAAAATTCTCAATAAAATATTAGCATATTAAATCCAGAAAATAAGAAGAGAATTATATATCATGATCCAGTGAGATTTATTATGAGTTACATAAGGTTAGTTCAACATTTGAAAAATCAGTGTAATCCACCATCTCAACAGGCTAAAGAAGAAAATTTAAATAATCAAATCAATGGACACAGAAAAAGCATTTGACAAAATCCAGCACATATTCATGATAAAAGCTCTCAGCAAATTAGGAACAAATGGAATACCCTCAACTTGATAAAGGTTATATACCAAAAACCTATAATACAATTGACATCACATTTAATGTTGAACCACTGGATGACTTTCATTAAGATTAGGCACATGACACATCACTCTCATTCATGTTCTAGAGAATGCAATAAAGCTTAGAAAATAAATAAAAGAAACATATTGGAAAGAAAGTAACTGTCCTATGTGAAGGTGACAAGATTATTTATGTAGAAAATCTCAACCAGTAGATAAAAAGAGTTCTAGAATAAATAAACACATTCAGCCAAGTCACTGGATACAAGATGAACATAAATCATTCATATTTCTAAACAGTAACAATGAATATGTGGAAATTAAAATAGTTTAAAATCACAATGCAATTTAAAATTGTTTGAAATAAAAGTAAATTCTGAGGTATAGTTTCAGTACATTGCTTACAGGATCTATCTCAAAAAAATTACACAATGCAATGAAAGAAATAAAAGACATAAATAAATAGACCAACATACCACATTCCTTAATTGGAGACTTAGCATAATAAAGAAGACAATTCTTCACAAAATGATCCTCAAAACTATTAAATGTGTATTTAATACAATTCCTGTTGAATTCTCAGCAAATTGTTTTCAAGGATATTGACAAGGCAATTATAAATGTATATGGAAAGGTAAAGATCCAGAAAATTTAAAACAATTGAAAAAGAAGAATGAAGTGCGAATAAGCCATAGCCTTTTCAACAAGTGATGCTGAAGCAAATGGAAATGATAGGCAAAAAATTACTTAATGTAAAATTTCATAATTTTACATATTTGTGTGAATTTTTACATATTTACATTTTTACATAATTTTCATAATTATGAAAAAACATTAGCCCAAGCTTCATGACAGACTTACATGTGAAACATAAAAGTATTATAAAACACTTTGAAAACATATAAAAGTAAATTTGAGGGATGTAGGTTAAATGAAGTTTTAGATTTAATTCAAAACCATGATTCAGAAGAAAATAATTGATAAAGTGGGTCTCATCAAAATTAAATACTTTAGTGATGCAGAAGATATTGAATAAAAAGATAAAAAGATAAGGTATAATATGGAAAATATTTTCATACCATACCACCCTTATGGCAGAAAGTGAAGAACTAAAGAGCCTTTTGATGAAAGTGAAAGAGGAGAGTGAAAAAGTTGGCTTAAAGCTCAACATTCAGAAAACTAAGGTCATGGCATCCAGTCCCATCACTTCATGGCAAATAGATGGAGAAACAGTGGAAACAGTGGCTGACTCTATTTTTCTGGGCTCCAAAATCACTGCAGATGGTGACTGCAGCCATGAAAGTAAAAGACACTTACTCCTTGGAAGGAAAGTTATGACCAACATAGACAGCGAACTAAAAAGCAGAGACATTACTTTGTCAAAAAAGGTCTGTCTAGTCAAGGCTATGATTTTTCCAGTAGTCATGTATGGATGTGAGAGTTGGACTGTGAAGCTGAGCACCGAAGAATTGATGCTTTTGAACTGCGGTGTTGGAGAAGACTCTTGAGAGTCCCTTGGACTGCAAGGAGATCCAACCTGTCCATCCTAAAGGAGATCAGTCCTGGGTATTCTTTGGAAGGTCTGATACTGAAGCTGAAAGTCCAATACTTTGGCCACCTGATCTGACTGACTGACTCCTTGAAAAGACCCTGGTCTGGGAAAGACTGAGGGCAGGAGGAGAAGGGGATGACAGAGGATGAGATGGTTGGATGGCATCACTGAGTCAATGGGAATGAGTTTGGGTGAACTCCAGGAGTGGTGATGGACAGGGAGGCCTGGCATGCTGCGGTTCATGGGGTCCCAAAGAGCTGGACACAACTGAGTAACTGCACTGAACCGAACCACATATCTGACAAAGTATTTGTATGTAGAAAACATAAAGACTTCTTAACCTCAACCAGTAAAAAAGGCAAAAAAATTTAAAAAAATAGCAAATGAGCAAAAGATATAAATAGACATTATACTGAAAGGGTATAAATTTGAAAATAAGTATACAAATGTATATTCCTCATTATTAACCATGAGAATATGCAAATTAAATGCACAGTAAGATACCATGTTATACCTGTTACATCACACTTTAAATAGAGTGACTCCACCAAATATGAGGATATGGAGAAACTGGACCACTCATATACTGCTGTCGGGAATGTATAATGTATAGCCACTCTGGAAAAGAGTAATATAGCCTCTTAGAAAACTAAAATTGTACTTACCATACAACCTGTAATTGTACTCTTGAGCATTATGCCAGCGATACAAGAAGTTTTAGTCACACAAAAACCTATAATCTTCAAAAACTGCTTGAGAAAACTCAAATTCTTCACAACAGATGAAAGATTCAATAAATTGTAGCACATTCATATCATGGAATACTATTCAACAATTAGTTCAGTTCAGTTCAGTCACTCAGTCATGTCCAACTCTGCAACCCATTGGACTGCAGCATGCCAGGATTCTCTGTCCATCACCAACTTCCAGAGCTTACTCAAATGCATGTCTACTGAGTCGGTGATGACATCCAACCATCTCATCTTCTGTTGTCCCCTTCTCCTCCTGCCTTCAATCTTTCCCAGCATCAGGGTCTTTTCCAATGAGTCAGTTCTTCGCATCAGGTGGCCAAGGTATTGGAGTTTCAGCTTCCGCATCAGTCCTTTCAATTAATATTCAGGACTGATTTCCTTTAGGATGGACTGGTTGGATCTCCATGCAGTCCAAGAAACTTTTCTTTATAGTCCAACTCTCACATTGGTAGGAAATGGCAAACCACTCCAATACTCTTGCCTGGAGAATTCCATAGACAGAGGAGGCTGGCAGGCTACAGTCCATGGGGTCACAAAGAGTCGGACATGACAGCGACTAACACACACACACACACACACACACACGCACACACATACACACAGAGGCAGTTGTATGGAGAAGGAAATGGCAACCCACTCCAATACTCTTGCCTGGAGAATCCCATGGAATGAGGATCCTGGAGGGCTATAATCCATGGGGTCACAAAGAGTCAGACACAACTGAGTGACTAACACACACACAAACACACACACACATACATACACACACACTCACACATTTGTACATGACTAGTGGTAAAACCATAGCTTTGACTAGATAGACCTTTGTTGGCAAAGTAATGTCTCTGCTTTTTAATATGCTGTCTAGGCTGGTCACAGTTTGTCTTCCAAGAAGTGTCTTCTAATTTCATAGCTGAAGTCACCATCTGCAGTGATTCTGGAGCCCAGGAAAATAAAGTATCTCACTGTTTCCATTGTTTCCCCATCTATTTGCCATAAAGTGATGGAACCGGATGGCATGATCTTAGATTTCTGAATTTGAGATTTAAGCCAATTTTTTCACTCTCCTCTTTCCCTTTCATCAAGAGGCTCTTTAGTTCTTCTTCGCTTTCTGCCATAAGGGTGGTGTCATATGCATATCTGAAGTTATTGATATTTCTCTTTATAATCTTGATTCCAGCTTGTGCTTCATCCAGCCCAGCATTTTGCATGATGTACTCTGCATGTAAGTTAAATAAGCAGGGTGACAATATACTGCCTTGATGTATTCCTTTCCCAATTTGGAATCAGTCTATGTACACTTCTAACTGTTCTATGTACAGTTCTAACTGTTGCTTCTTGACCTACATACAGATTTCTCAGGAGGCAGGTCAGGTGGTCTGGTATTCCCATCTCTTTAGCTAATGAAGGTGATGAAATTCCAGTTGAGCTATTTCAAATCCTAAAGGATGATGCTGTGAAAGTGTTGCACTCAATATATCATCATGTTTTGAAAACTCAGCAGTGGCCACAGCCTTGGAAAAGGTAAGTTTTAATTCCAATCCCAAAGAAAGGCAATGACAAAGAATGTTCAAACTACTCAGCAATACAAAGAACAAATTATTGATGTACAAAACAACTTCTATGACTCTCAAAGTAATTATGTGTGAAAGCAAAAATTTAAGTGAGAAAAAAAAAGAAATCTCATAAAGGTTATATGTTGTACATTTTCACCTATAGAACATTATTGAAATGACAATATTAAAAAGATGAAAAATATGGTAGTAGTTGCCAGGTTTGGTGATATTGTATGGGGGGTGTGACAGCACATGACTATGGCTATAAAAGTGTAGTTCGAGGGATTTTTTTGATGGAGTTTTTTTGTATCTTGACTGTGGTGATGGTCACAAGAATCTATACTTGTGGTAAACTGCATGCAACTAAATACATGCACAGACACTTATAATGAATGCATGTAAAATTTGTGAAATCTGAATAAGTTCAATGGAATATCTCAATGATTATTTCCTGTTGTTACACTGGATTCCAGTTATGCAAGCTGTTACAATTGCAGGAAACTGAATGAATAGTATGCAAATGTTTCTGTATTAATTCTTACAACTGAAGGTAAATCTACAATGCCTCAAAATAAAGAAAAATTAGAAATCTTAAATATTGATCACAATTATTCACAAACTTAAAATAGTATAATTTCTGCAAAAGGCTCCCAAAATTCAGTTGTTTATCAACTGATGAATGGACAAACAGAATGTGGTACTTCCATACAATTGAATGTTATTTGGCAATGAAAATGGAGTATTGATAAATGCTATGACACACATGAAACTTGAAAAATTATGCTCAATGAAAGATACCAGTCACAAAAGACGATATATTGAATGATTCTGTTTATAGAAAATATCCAGGATAGGCAAAACTCAAGAGCCTGAAATTAGATTGGTAGTTGTCTAGGACTGCTATTAATGATGGTTGAGATGAGTTGATGGCTGCTGGATATGAGTTCTCTTCTTGGAGTGATGAAAAAGTTCTAAAATTAGATTATTGTAAAATTCACAGTATTCTGAATTTATACTTAAAATGAGTTAATTCTAACATATGTGAACCATATCTCAACAAGTCATTTAAAAAAATCTAATGAACTAAAAGAACAGAAAATATACCATGAAAACGTTAATCATAAAAATTAGGGGTGGTCACACTAATATAAATAGATCTCAAAGAAAGGAATATTACTGGAGAAAATGTAGAATAGTAGATAGTGATAAATGAATACATCTACTAAATAAGACTAAATATTGTCCAGTATTATTCATGTATTTTCATCTGAAGCAAAAACTTAAACAAACAAAATAATACATAGGACACAAATACAGTGAGAGTCCTCAACAATCTTCTCTTAGTTAGTGACTAAGTATACAGAGAATCAATAAAGATACTGAAGATCTCAGATCAGATCAGTCACTCAGTCATGTCCGACTCTTTGCAACCCGATGAATGGCAGCACACCAGGCCTCCCTGTCCATCACCAACTCCCAGAGTTCACTCAGACTCACGTCCATCGAGTCAGTGATGCCATCCAGCCATCTCATCTTCTGTCGTCCCCTTCTCCTCTTGCCCTCAATCCCTCCCAGCATCAGAGTCTTTTCCAATGAGTCAACTCTTCGTATGAGGTGGCCAAAGTACTGGAGTTTCAGCTTTAGCATCATTCCTTCCAAAGAAATCCCAGGACTGATCTCCTTCAGAATGGACTGGTTGGATCTCCTTGCAGTCCAAGGGACTCTCAAGAGTCTTCTCCAACACCACAGTTCAAAAGCATCAATTCTTCAGTGCTCAGCCTTCTTCACAGTCCAACTCTCACATCCATACATGATCACAGGAAAAACAATAGCCTTGACTAGACGAACCTTCATTGGCAAAGTAATGTCCCTGCTTTTGAGTATGCTATCTAGGTTGGTCATAACTTTCCTTCCAAGGAGTAAGTGTCTTTTAATTTCATGGCTGCAGTCACCATCTGCAGTGAGTTTGGAGCCCAGAAAAATAAAGTCTGACACTGTTTCCCCATCTATTTCCCATGAAGTGATGGGACCAGATGCCATGATCTTCGTTTTCTGAATGTTGAGCTTTAAGCCAACTTTTTCACTCTCCACTTTCACTTTCATCAAGAGGCTTTTTAGTTCCTCTTCACTTTCTGCCATACGGTGGCAATTCTATCAAAAAATTTTTCCTATATGACATTTATAAAATATATTACTCAGCAACATTTTTTTTTAATGGACACAAAGAAAAAGACCCTATTCTGGGACACAAAACCAATCTCAACAGTTTAAAAATAATTGGAATCTTATGAAGTATGTTCTCTGACCAAAATAAATTAAACTAAAAATAAAAAACAGGGGCTTCCCTAGTGGCTCAGTGATGAAGAATCTGTCTGCCAATGCAGGAGGCATGGGTTCAATCCCTGGTAAGGGAAGATCCTACCTGCCATGCAGCAAATGGGCCCATGTGCCACAACTATTAAGCCTGTGCTCTAGAGCCCAGATGGAGAAGGCAATGACACCCCACTCCAGTACTCTTGCCTGGAAAATCCCATGGACAGAGGAGCCTGGTAGGCTGCAGTCCATGCTAAGGGTCGGACATGACTGAGCAACTTCACTTTCACTTTTCAGTTTCATGCATTGGAGAAGGAAATGGCAACCCACTCTAGCGTTCTTGCCTGGAGAATCCCAGGGACAGGGAAACCTGGTGGGCTGCCGTCTATGGGGTCGCACAGAGTCAGACACGACTGAAGTGACTTAGCAGCTAGAGCCCAGAAACCACAACTACTGAGACCTCGCATTTCAACTACTGAAGCCAGTAAACCCTAGAGCCTATGCTCTACAACAAGAAGCCACCATCTTGAGAAGCCCATGCACCACAATTAAAGAGTATCTCCCATTCACAACTAGAGAAAAGCCTGTGCAGCAATGAAGATTCAGCACAGTCGACCTATTTAGAAAATTACTAAAAACAAATAACAACCACTATCAAGAAACTGATCAACTATATGAATATTAAATGACATATTTCTAAATAACTCAAATGTGAAGGAGAAAGCAAAATTGAATCTGAAGTCTTTGAATTGAACTAAGTCAACAACCTGAGTATTTACAGCAAGTAGAGAAAATTTTACAGTATTATGTTACTGAGCTGAAAATAATGAAGTTTCAAGTCAATAATCTAAGTTTTAAGAAATTAGGAGGTGAAAGCAAGCCAAACCCACTTCAAGCAGAAGGGAAAGGGATAGCGAAAATAAGACAGAAAGCAAAAAATTAAAAACAGAAAAACAATACAGAAAAATCGATAAAACTAAAACCTTGTTCTTTGACAAGATCAATAAAGTTGATAAAGATCCTAGTAGACTAATCAAAGAAAGAGAATACAAATTACAAAACTAGATAAGGATTTACCATCAAAGACAATACAGATATTTCAATAATATTAATGCAATATTCTAAATAAAATCTTCATTCCAGCTAATTTGAAAAATCAGGTGCAATGGAAAACTCCTTAAGGTATATACTGCAAAACCTCATTCTACAAGTGTTAGGGAAATTAAATAGGTAGTCTTGTTTAGGCTTCAGAGACAAAGCAGAGCAGTCCTTTGACTTTGTTCTAACCTTGCTGGACACTGACCTGACCGTGAATGCCCTGACCACCTGACTGCTGTGAGTGCAAATCTTGTGGTACCACAGATTATAGATAAAATAGAGCATGAAACTTGAGATTGTTGAGCCCCTGGAGGAGGTTTGGCCAACCATGCCCCCAAGCTTAACAACAGTCCATTTTTCAAGACAAAACAAACAGCATTAACTGAAAACAGAGCTTCAGTTTTCTCACAGACTTACAAGTGTATCAGTTTGCTTCCTGGGATTATAAGCAAGAACTAAAACAGCAATTTTTATAGTCTCACCAATGGAAGGAACATGCTGTCTGGGACTTTTTCCCAACAGGGACTTCTGATGTGCTGTGTCATGGGATTTCCCAACATTGTTTAAGTCTTAACGTTGGTCAAAACCCAATTTGTAAGGTAGCCTCCTCTATTTCTATTTCTCTTTTCTTTTAATGTTAGTATACTGAAAGTAAGCTAGATAATTTTTATTTGTATATAACAAGAGTGTTACTTCACTAACAAATCCTTTAAAACTGAGATAGAAGTAAAAACTTTCTATAAAACAAGAAATAGATTACATGGACAGTAAATTCTTTTCTACAAATAAAGTTCACAGTAAAAGTAGAATTTCAGGCCCAAATATATGCATGCTAAGTCGCTTCAGTTCAGTTCAGTCACTCAGTCGTGTCTGACTCTTTGCAACCCCATGAATTGCAACACTCCAGGCCTCCCTGTCCATCACCAAGTTGCTTCAGTTGTGTCCAACTCTTTGAGACCCTATGGAGTGTGGCCTGCCAGGCTCCTCTGTCTAAGGGATTGTTCAGGCACGAATACTGGAGTGGGTTGCCATGCCCTCCTGCAGGGGATCTTCTGACTCAGGGATCAAACCAGCATCTCTTATGTTTTCTGAATTGGGAGGTGGGTTCTTTACCACTAGTGCCACCTTAGAAGCCCTAATAGTTACACTGAATTCTACCAAATATTTAAATAAAAAATAATATCAGTTATACACAAAGTTTTTCAGAAAACAACAACAACAAAAGAAAGTGCACACCAGTTAGTTTTATAAAGCTACCATTGCTCCTATAACAAAGATGTCCAATAACAGTAAAAGGTAGAAATTGGTAGGCAGTCAGTGTAGAACTCCATTGGCCTAAAGCTATACCATCTTGCAAACTCCTGGAATGTGTCCTTGGTCTAATGAATTCAGTTCAGTTCAGTCGCTCAGTTGTGTCTGACTCTTTGCAACCCAATGAACTGCAGCATACCAGGTCTCCCTGTCCATCAACAATTCCCAGAGTTCACCCAAACTCATGTCCATTGAGCCAGTGATGCCATCTAACCATCTCATTCTCTGTCGTCCCTTTCTCCTCCTGACCTCAACAGAGTGCAGGAAAGGCATCAGGGTGTTTTCAAATGAGTCAGCTCTTCGCATGAGGTGGCCAAAGTATAGGAATTTCAGCTTCAACATCAGTTCTTCCAATGAACACTCAGGACTGATCTTCTTTAGGATTAACTGGTTGGATTTCTTTGCAGTCCAAGGGACTCACAAGAGTCTTCTCCAACACCACAGTTCAAAAGTATCAGTTCTTTGCTGCTCAGCTTTCTTTATAGTCCAATTCTCACATCCATACATGACCACAGGAAAAACCATAGCCTTGACTAGACAGACCTTTGTTGACAAAGTAATGCATCTGCTTTTAATATGCTTTCTAGGTTGGTCATAACTCTCCTTCCAAGGAGGAAGTGTCTTTTAATTTCAAAGCTGAAATCACCATCTGCAGTGATTTTTAGAGCCTCCCAAAATAAAGTCAGTCACTGTTTCCACTGTTTCCCATCTATTTGCCATAAAGTGATGGGACCGGATGCCATGATCTTAGTTTTCTGAATGTTGAGCTTTAAGCCAACTTTTCCACTCTCCTCTTTCACTTTCATCAAGAGGCTTTTTAGTTCTTCTTCAATTTCTGCCATAAGGATGGTGTCATCTTTATATCGGAGGTTACTGATATTTCTCCTGGAAATCTTGATTCCAGCTTGTGCTTCTTCTAGCCCAGCATTTCTCATGATGTACTTTGAATATAAGTTAAATAAGCAGGGTGACAATATATAGCCTTGACGTACTCTTTTTTCTATTTGGAACCAGTCTGTTGTTCTATGTCCAGTTCTAACTGTCTTCCTGATCTGCATACAGGTTTCTCAAGAGGCAGGTCAGGTGGTCTGGTATTCCTAACTCTTGAATAATTTTCCACCGTTTATTGTGATCCACACAGTCAAAGGCTTTTGCATAGTCAATAAAGCAGAAATAGATGTTTTTCTGGAACTCTCTTGCTTTTTCCATGATCCAGTGGATGTTGGCAATTTGATCTCTGGTTCCTCTGCCTTTTCTAAAACCAGCTTGAACATATGGAAATTCACAATTCACATATTGCTGAAGCCTGGCTTGCAGAATTTTGAGCATTACTTTACTAGCGTGTGAGATGAGTGCAATTGTGCGGTAGTTTGAGCATTCTTTGGCATTGCCTTTCTTTGGGATTAGAATGAAAACTGACCTTTTCCAGTCCTGTGGCCACTGCTGAGTTTTCCAAATTTGCTGGCATATTGAGTGCAGCACTTTCACAGCATCATCTTTCAGGATTTGGAATAGCTCAACTGGAATTCCATCACCTCCACTAGCTTTGTTCGTAGTGATGCTTTCTAAGGCCCACAGGATTTCACATTCCAGGATGTCTGGCTCTAGGTCAATGATCACACCATAGTGATTATCTGGGTTGTGAAGCTTTTTTTTGTTCGGTTCTTCTGTGTGTTCTTGCCACCTCTTCTTAATATTTTCTGCTTCTGTTAGGTCCATACCATTTCTGTTCTTTATTGAGCCCATCTTTGCATGAAATGTTCCCTTGGTATCTCTAATTGTCTTGAAGAGATCTCTAGTCTTTTCCATTCTGTTGTTTCCCTCTATTTCTTTGCATTGATCACTGAGGAAGGCTTTCTTATCTCTTCTTGCTATCTTTGGAACTCTGCATTCAGATGCTTATATCTTTCCTTTTCTCCTTTTCTCTTCTCTTCTTTTCACAGCTATTTGTAAGGCCTCCTCAGACAGCCATTTTGCTTTTTTGCATTTCTTTTCCATGAGGATGGTCTTGATCCCTGTCTCCTGTACAATGTCATGAACCTCCATCCATGGTTCATCAGGCACTCTGTCTATCAGATCTAATCTCTTAAATCTATTTCTCACTTCTCACTTCCATAAATAACCATAAGGGATTTGATTTAGGTCATAACTGAATGGTCTAGTGGTTTTCTTTACTTTCTTCAATTTAAGTCTGAATTTGGAAATAAGGTGTTCATGATCTGAGCCACGGTCAGCTCCTGGTCTTGCTTTTGCTGACTGTATAGAGCTTCTCCATCTTTGGCTGCAAAGAATATAATCAATCTGATTTCGGTGTTGACCATCTGATGATGTCCATGTGTAGAATCTTCTCTTGTGTTGTTGGAAGAGGGTGTTTACTATGACCAATGCATTTCTTGGCAAAACTCTATTAGCCTTTGCCCTGCTTCATTCCATATTCTAAGGCCAAATTTGCCTGTTACCCAGGTGTTTCTTGACTTCCTACTTTTGCAATATCCTTAAGAATAGGCAAACTAAAATGAGATACCACTATCCATTTAGGAGGGCTCCCCTTGTGACTCAGCTGGTAAATAATCCACCTGCAATGCAGGAGACCTGGGTTTGATCCATGGGTTGGGAAGACCCCTTGGAGAAGGGAATGGCTGCCCACTCCAGTATTCTGGCCTGGAGAATTCCATGGACTACAGTCCATGTGGTCACAAAGAGTAGGACATGACTGAGCAACTGTCAGTTTCACTGTCATCCACTTAGGAAAGCAGCTAATTAGAACATCACACTGAACTGACACATCAAATTAAAATAATTTTTATTTCAAAGGCAAAAATTTTCAGGTTTGAAAGGTTAAGAGAAACTGGAACTTTTACACATTGCTGATAAAATGCAGTGTGGCAGAGACACTTTGGAAAACATTGCAGCAATTTTTTATAAAAGTACACATTCACTCAGTAATTTCACTCCTAGTCATTCACCTAAGAGAAGTGAAATATATGGCCATAAAAAGACTTGCACACAAATGCTCATGCCAACTTCTTTCCTAATTACAAAAAGTCAAAAGTGGCAAATAAATATATTTGGTACATTCATATAATAATCTGTTACTTACCAATAAAAAGGAATGAAATGTTGATACATAAAACAACACAGATGAATCTCAAAAGCACTGTAAGTGAAAGAATATACATGCCACATACTATAGGTCTGCATACTGTATGATTTTTTTATATGACATTCTGAACAAAGGAAAGACTTACAGATGTTATAACTGGTTGCTGAGGGCTGGAGGTAAGGGGGAAATTATTACAGAGTGACAGAAGAAAATTTGGGGCGGTGGGCAGTTGAGGTTTAATTCCTCTAGTTATAAGGAGAATAATCTTTTCAAATAATTTAAAATGACTTTCTGTCATTTTTTTTTTTGGGAGAATAGATTTGTTTCAACTTTATGCTTCTAAACATGGAAATATACATATTATATTTTAATGTTATTAATTAGCAAGCCAAAATCTCTCAAAATTTTTTTTGTTTTCTTAAAGTCAGGTCTATTGAAGTGTAATTTATGATAAAAGTCACCCTTCTCAGGCATCAATTTTATGTATTAATATTTTGACACACATACACAATTGTATAGCTACAATAAAAATACTGAATTTTTTCCCAAAAGTTGTTCTTTAAATCTATTTTTAAAACCAGAATGTGTTTTAAAATTGATTACTTATGATATAGTGTTCAATGATCTCCTTTGAATTAGGAAAAGTCACTGAATTAATATCATAGAACTACCATTTCATGGTATATTTCTATTAATATGTTTAAATAATAAATGTTTACCAAATAAATACAATAGTACAGGGGGAGGAGCTAAGATGGCGGAGGAGTAGGACGGGGAGAACACTTTCTCCCCCACAAATTCATCAAAAGAACATTTAAACACCGAGTAATTTCCACAAAACAACTTCTGAATGCCGGCAGAGGACATCAGGCACCCAGAAAAGCAACCCAAATCTTCGAAAGGAGAGAGAAGAAACAGCTCCACTCACCAGAACACTGACACAAGCTTCCCTAACCAAGAAACCTTGACAAGCCACCTGTACAAACCCACACAGAGCGAGGAAATGCCACAGTAAATAGAACTCCACAAACTGCCAGAATACAGAAAGGACACCCTAAACTCAGCAATTTAAACAAGATGAAAAGACAGAGGAATACCCAGCAGATAAAGGAACAGGATAAATGCCCACCAAACCAAACAAAAGAGGAAGAGATAGGGAATCTACCTGATAAAGAATTCCAAATAATGATAGTGAAATTGATCCAAAATCTTGAAATCAAAATGGAATCACAGATAAATAGCTTGGAGACAAAGATTGAGAAGATGCAAGAAAGGTTTAACAAGGACCTAGAAGAAATAAAAGAGAGTCAATATAAAATGAATAATGCAATAAATGAAATTAAAAACACTCTGGAGGCAACAAATAGTAGAATAACAGAGGCAGAAGATAGGATTACTGAATTAGAAGATAGAATGGTAGAAATAAATGAATCAGAGAGGATAAAAGAAAAACGAATTAAGAGAAATGAGGACAATCTCAGAGACCTCCAGGACAATATTAAACGCTACAACATTCGAATCATAGGGGTCCCAGAAGAAGAAGACAAAAAGAAAGACCATGAGAAAATACTTGAGGAGATAATAGTTGAAAACTTCCCTAAAATGGGGAAGGAAATAATCACCGAAGTCCAAGAAACCCAGAGAGTCCCAAACAGGATAAACCCAAGGCGAAACACCCCAAGACACATATTAATCAAATTAACAAAGATCAAACACAAAGAACAAATATTAAAAGCAGCAAGGGAAAAACAACAAATAACACACAAGGGAATTCCCATATGGATAACAGCTGATCTTTCAATAGAAACTCTTCAAGCCAGGAGGGAATGGCAAGACATACTTAAAGTGATGAAAGAAAATAACCTACAGCCCAGATTATTGTACCCAGCAAGGATCTCATTCAAATATGAAGGAGAAATCAAAAGCTTCTCAGACAAGCAAAAGCTGAGAGAATTCAGCACCACCAAACCAGCTCTCCAACAAATACTAAAGGATATTCTCTAGACAGGAAACACAAAAACAGTGTATAAACTCGAACCCAAAACACTAAAGTAAATGGCAACGGGATCATACTTATCAGTAATTACCTTAAACATAATTGGGTTGAATGCCCCAACCAAAAGACAAAGACTGGCTGAATAGATACAAAAACAAGACCCCTACATATGTTGTCCACAAGAGACCCATCTCAAAACAGGGGACACATACAGACTGAAAGTGAAGGGCTGGAAAAAGATTTTCCATGCAAATAGGGACCAAAAGAAAGCAGGAGTAGCAATACTTATATCAGATAAAATAGACTTTAAAACAAAGGCTGTAAAAAGAGACAAAGATGGTCACTACATAATGATCAAAGGATCAATCCAAGAAGAAGATATAACAATTATAAATATATATGCACCCAACACGGGAGCGCCGCAATATGTAAGACAAATGCTAACAAGTATGAAAGGAGAAATTAACAATAACACAATAATAGTGGGAGACTTTCATACCCCACTCACAGCTATGGATAGATCAACTAAACAGAAAATTAACAAAGAAACACAAACGTTAAATTATACAATAGACCATGTAGACCTAATTGATATCTATAGGACATTTCATCCCAAAACAATGAATTTCACCTTTCTCTCAAGCACACATCGATCCTTCTCCAGGATAGATCACATCCTGGGCCATAAAGCTAGCCTTGGTAAATTCAAAAAAAAAAAAATAGAAATCATTCCAAGCATCTTTTCTGACCACAATGCAGTAACATTAGATCTCAATTACAGGAGAAAAACTATTAAAAATTCCAACATATGGAGGCTGAACAACACGCTGCTGAATAACCAACAAATCACAGAAGAAATCAAAAAAGAAATCAAAATTTGCATAGAAACTAATGAAAATGAAAACACAACAACTCAAAACCTGTGGGACACTTTAAAAGCAGTCCTAAGGGGAAAGTTCATAGCAATACAGGCATACCTCAAGAAACAAGAAAAAAGTCAAATAAATAACCTAACCCTACACCTAAAGCAACTAGAAAAGGAAGAAAGGAAGAACCCCAGGGTTAGTAGAAGGAAAGAAATCTTTTAAAAATTAGGGCAGAAATAAATGCAAAAGAAACAAAAGAGACCATAGCAAAAATCAACAAAGCCAAAAGCTGGTTCTTTGAAAGGATAAATAAAATTGACAAACCATTAGCCAGACTCATCAAGAAACAAAGGGAGAAAAATCAAATCAATAAAATTAGAAATAAAAATGGAGAGATCACAACAGATAACACAGAAATACAAAGGATCATAAGAGACTACTATCAACAATTATATGCCAATAAAATGGACAACGTGGAAGAAATGGACAAATTCTTAGAAAAGTAAAACTTTCCAAAACTGGACCAGGAAGAAATAGAAAATCTTAACAGACCCATCACAAGCACGGAAATTGAAACTGTAATCAAAAATCTTCCAGCAAACAAAAGCCCAGGTCCAGACGGCTTCACAGCTGAATTCTACCAAAAATTTAGAGAAGAGCTAACACCTATCCTGCTCAAACTCTTCCAGAAAATTGCAGAGGAAGGTAAACTTCCAAACTCATTCTATGAGGCCACCATCACCCTAATGTCAAAACCTGACAAAGATCTCACAAAAAAAGAAAACTACAGGCCAATATCACTGATGAACATAGACGCAAAAATCCTTAACAAAATTCTAGCAATCAGAATCCAACAACACATTAAAAAGATCATACACCATGACCAAGTGGGCTTTATCCCAGGCATGCAAGGATTCTTCAATATCCGCAAATCAATCAATGTTATACACCACATTAACAAATTGAAAAACAAAAACCATATGATTATCTCAATAGATGCACAGAAAGCCTTTGACAAAATTCAACATCCATTTATGATAAGAACTCTCCAGAAAGCAGGAATAGAAGGAACATACCTCAACATAATAAAAGCTATATATGACAAACCCACAGCAAACATTATCCTCAATGGGGAGAAATTGAAAGCATTTCCTCTAAAGTCAGGAACAAGACAAGGGTGCCCACTTTCACCATTACTATTCAACATAGTTTTGGAAGTTTTGGCCACAGCAATCAGAGCAGGAAAAGAAATAAAAGGAATCCAAATTGGAAAAGAAGAAGGAAAACTCTCACTGTTTGCAGACGACATGATCCTTTACATAGAAAACCCTAAAGACTCCACCAGAAAATTACTAGAACTATCAATGATTATAGTAAAGTTGCAGGATATAAAATCAACACACAGAAACCCCTTGCATTCCTATATGCTAATAATGAGAAAACTGAAAGAGAAATTAAGGAAACAATTCCATTCACCATTGCAACGGAAAGAATAAAATACTTAGGAATATATATACCTAAAGAAACTAAATACCTATACATAGAAAACTATACAACACTGGTGAAAGAAATCAAAGAGGACACTAATAGATGGAGAAATATACCATGTTCATGGATTGGAAGAATCAATATAGTGAAAATGAGTATACTACCCAAAGCAATTTATAGATTCAATGCAATCCCTATCAAGCTACCAACGGTATTCTTCACAGAGCTAGAACAAATAATTTCACAATTTGTATGGAAATACAAAAAACCTCAAATAGCCAAAGCTATCTTGAGAAAGAAGAATGGAACTGGAGGAATCAACCTACCTGACTTCAGGCTCTATTACAAAGCCACAGTTATCAAGACAGTATGGTACTGGCACAAAGACAGAAATATTGATCAATGAAACAAAATAGAAAGCCCAGAGATAAATCCACACACATACGGACACCTGATCTTTGACAAAGGAGGCAAGAATATACAATGGATTAAAGACAATCTCTTTAACAAGTGGTGCTGGAAAAACTGGTCAACCACTTGTAAAAGAATGAAACTAGAACACTTTCTAACACCATACACAAAAATAAACTCAAAATGGATTAAAGATCTTAATGGAAGACCAGAAACTATAAAACTCCTAAAGGAGAACATAGGCAAAACACTCTCTGACATATATCACAGCAGGATCCTCTATGACCCACCTCCCAGAATATTGGATATAAAAGCAAAAATAAACAAATGGGACCTAATTAAACTTAAAAGCTTCTGCACAACAAAGGAAACTATTAGCAAGGTGAAAAGGCAGCCTTCAGAATGGGAGAAAATAATAGCAAATGAAGCAACGGACAAACAACTAATCTCAAAAATATACAAGCAACTCCTACAGCTCAACTCCAGAAAAATAAATGACCCAATCAAAAAATGGGCCAAAGAACTAAATAGACATTTCTCCAAAGACATACAGATGGCTAACAAACACATGAAAAGATGCTCAACATCACTCATTATCAGAGAAATGCAAATCAAAACCAACATGACATACCATTTCACACCAGTCAGAATGGCTGCGATCCATAAGTCTACAAGCAATAAATGCTGGAGAGGGTGTGGAGAAAAGGGAACTCTCTTACACTGTTGGTGGGAATGCAAACTAGTACAGCCATTATGGAGAACAGTGTGGAGATTCCTTAAAAAACTGGAAATAGAACTGCCTTATGATCCAGCAATCCCACTGCTGGGCATACACACTGAGGAAACCAGAAGGGAAAGAGACACGTGTACCCCAATGTTCATCGCAGCACTGTTTATAATAGCCAGGACATGGAAGCAACCTAGCTGCCCATCAGCAGATGAATGGATAAGAAAGCTTTGGTACATATACACAATGGAGTATTACTCAGCCATTAAAAAGAATACATTTGAATCAGTTCTAATGAGATGGATGAAACTGGAACCTATTATACAGAGTGAAGTAAGCCAGAAAGAAAAACACCAATACAGTATACTAACGCATATATATGGAATTTAGAAAGATGGTAACAATAACCCTGTGTACGAGACAGCAAAAGAGACACTGATGTATAGATCAGTCTTATGGACTCTGTGGGAGAGGGAGAGGGTGGGGAGATTTGGGAGAATAGCATTGAAACATGTATAATATCATGTATGAAACGAGTCACCAGTCCAGGTTCGATGCACGATACTGGATGCTTGGGGCTGGTGCACTGGGACGACCCAGAGGGAGGTTAAGGGAAGGAGGAGGGAGGAGGGTTCAGGATGGGGAACGTGGGTATACCTGTGGCGGATTCATTTCGATATTTGGCAAAACTAATAACAATATTTTAAAGTTTAAAAATAAAATAAAATTAAAAGAAAAAAAATACAATAGTACAACAAGTTTAAGCATATTGTATCTATGTCTCCCCTTCTATCAGCTTGAAAGATGGCATATGAATTTACAAATTTGAATATAGTCATCTATGTTTAAAATCGTAAATATTTGCATTTATAATTTTGTTGTACAACCAAATTTCAGATAAACAGTATTCAACAGAAATATCCTCAATTAAATGGACTATTCACTTCACTTTTAGAAAAAAAGTTATATTGTAGGATACAAGTAGCTTATGAGTTCATGTAAGAGATATTCATACAGAAAAAAATAATAGCTCTTGCACATGTACACACACAGAGAATCAAATTTTCATTTAAATGAAACATTAATTATAAAAGTGTCTCCTCTAAGATACTGATTATGCTAATTATATTTCCCATACCTTTATTTGGGTTTTGTCTTTTGGAAAAGAAAAACAAGAAAGCATGTTGGGCTGTGTGCATAGATTTGGGATGTGTAACTCTTAATCCTCTTCACCTATTTTGCCCATTTCCCTACTTCCTCCTGTTTGGCAACTGCCAGTTGGTTCTCTACTAGCCCATTTCAGTTTTGTTTTGTTTCTTTGCTTTGTTTTTTAAGATTCCACATAGAAGTGAACTCATATGGTATTTGTTATTCTCTGACTTATTTCACTTAGTGTAATAGTCTCCAGGTCTACCTATGGTGTTGCAAATGACAATATTTCATTCTTTTTTTATTGCAGAATAATGTTACATTGTATGTATAGGTGTATATGTGTGTGTATACACATGTGCATACATACACACAATATATTTTTTATCTATTCATCTATGGGATGGACAATTAGGTTGCTTCCATATCTTGCCCATATCTTGTAAATAATGCTACAGTAAACATAAAGGTGCATGTAACTTTTCACATCAGTGATCTTGTTTTCTTGGATAAATACACAGAAATAGAATTGCTGGATCATTCAGTAGTTCTATTTTTAGTTTCTCGAGGGAGTTCCATACTGCTCTCCAGTTTCTTAAGGAATTATCTGCTTTATCAAGTCTTATGCTCCAATATATAGTAGAATCTCCATTTTGTTTTACTGATTACATCTATTTTCATGTGTGTACCTATGACATTATTTCAATGATTGCATCTCTCTGCATTTCTAAGTTCATAACTAGTTTGAAGGTCCAGCCTCATTATTATATTTTTTGAAAAGTTTTAGTTACTTACACCTCTGTTTATTTCCAATATACTGTCAATTTTATGAAAAATAATTTTTTAAAGTTCTGATTAGAATTGTATTACACTCATTTGGAAAGAAAGAACAGTCCAGACATTGGTTAAAAATAGTTAACAGGTACAACAGAGTCACAAGTCAATTAGAATAGTCAAGAAAACTATTAGCCTGATGTGGTTACCTCTGTCATCTTTGACATCTTTTAATGAAGTTACACAGCTTTCCCGACAGATTCTTCACATTTCTCTTTAGAATAAGACCTCACTCTATTTTATACTTTGAAGAGTGTGCTATTTTGCCTTCATTCTTCTACTTGTTACTTCTAGTGAATTGTGTATATTTATCTTATGCGTAGTTTCTTGCTGTCTCATTAATTCTGCTGCTGCTGCTGCTGCTAAGTTGCTTCAGTCGTGTCTGACTCTGTGCGACCCCATAGACGGCAGCCCACCAGGCTCCCCCGTACCTGGGATTCTCCAGGCAAGAAAACTGGAGTGGGTTGCCATTTCCTTCTCCAATGCATGAAAGTGAAAAGTGAAAGTGAAGTCGCTCAATTGTGTCCGACTCTTTGTGACCCCCATGGACTGCAGCCTACCAGGCTCCTCCGTCCATGGGATTTTCCAGGCAAGAGTACTGGAGTGCGGTTCCATTGCCTTCTCCGCTCATTAATTCTAAGTGTACTTAATTCTTTAACTTTCCTAGATTTAATGTATTTCTTCTTTGAAAATAAAATTTTATAAAAACCCTTAACTTTCACATTTTATTTCTTTAATCAGAACTTCTAGAACAGTGTTAAATATCATGTATATTTTTAAATAGAAATACAAAGATACAAGTGGAGCTGGGAACTTTTCAGTAAATAGAATAGTAAAAGGAACTGAAAATAAGATTACTGAAGGAAAGCACTACAGATCCTGCAGCTAATTGGACTTTAAACTTGCTTCTTTTAATCCAGTCTCTAACTGGGTGAAGAAAGACAATCAAGAGACCTGGGTTTGATCCCTGTGTCTGAAAGATCCCCTGGAGGAGGGTATGGCAACCCACTCCAGTATTCTTGCCTGGGCTATCCCATGGACAGAGAAGCCTGGTGGGCTACAGTCCATGGGGTCAGAAAGGAGTTGGACATGACTTAGTGACTAAACAACAACAACATAACTGATTCACTTTACAGTATAGCAGAAAATAACACAACATTATAAATCAACTATGTGCATGCTAACTCGTTTCAGTCATGTCCAACTCTTTGTGACCCTATGGACTGTGGCCCACCAGGCTCCTCTGTCCATGGGATTCTCCAGGCAAGAATACTGGAGTGGGTTGCCATGCCTGCCTCCAGTGGTCTTTCCAACCCAGAGATCAAATTCACTCCTCCTCCTAACTCTTATGATTTCTATCAGAGACTTCTAAATAGTTAAGTGCTAATTCAAAATTATGATAGTGAAAACTTTAAATTTGTAGATCTTGAAGATTATTATTATAATATATAATAATTATGTATTATATAATAATTACAAATTAATATTATAATAATTTTATAATTATATAGTACATTATATTATATAATAATCTTATATAATATTATAATATATAATAATTTTCAAGATCTACAAATTTAAAGTTTTTCTCTAACAAAATCTTTGAATGAGCACTTAATTTTTTAGAGTCTCTGTAGAAATCATATGAGTTTTGAATTTTATACATTTCCAAATTCCCCAAAATGATCATAAACACCTGAGAGCAGCAGGGAAAATACTTGGAAGTCTCTATATCAGACAGACCTGACTACAGGTCTTTGATTTTGTCTGTTTTACTAGGAGAAAGTACTTGGGAATCTAATATGTGAGTCAGTTTTATTACTATTAACAATGAGCCATCCATTGCTGAGTACTGAACTGGTTTTCACATAATGCTGACAGACCAACTAACAAAAATTATTACTTTTAAGAGCAGGAGACACATAAAGACAACATACACAAAACAAAAGCAGAACAATAGATATAAGCATCTCAGAAATAAAAAGGCAAGCTATATTCTATAACACATTTACATAACATGCTTTTATGTTGACATTTTCAATTGTACAGAGGTTTCAAAATAAACAAGATTTGATGTCAGCATATTTTTTTTTAAATGAGCTTATCAAATCAGATCAGATCAGTCACTCAGTCGTGTCGGACTCTTTGCGACCCTATGAATCGCAGCACGCCAGGCCACCCTGTCCATCATCAGCTCCCAGAATTCACTGAGACTCACGTCCATCGAGTCAGTGATGCCATCCAGCCATCTCATCCTCTGTCGTCCCCTTCTCCTCCTGGCCCCAATCCCTCCCAGCATCAGAGTCTTTTCCAGTGAGTCAACTCTTCACAACAGGTGGCCAAAGTACTGGAGTTTCAGCTTTAGCATCATTCCTTCCAAAGAAATTCCAGGGCTGATCTCCTTCAGAATGGACTGGTTGGATCTCCTCGCAGTCCAAAGGACTCTCAAGAGTCTTCTTCAACACCACAGTTCAAAAGCATCAATTCTTCAGCGCTCAGCCTTCTTCACAGTCCAACTCTCACATCCATACATGACCACAGGAAAAACCATAGCCTTGACTAGACGGACCTTTGTTGGCAAAGTAATATCTCTGCTTTTCAATATGCTATCTAGGTTGGTCATAACTTTCCTTCCAAGGAGTAAGCGTCTTTCAATTTCATGGCTGCAGTCACAGGAATGTAAAAATTTAAGGGTAGAAGTATATTTCTTTCCTGTTTGTAATCCACACAAACTTTGATTGAGGAGACTTTTCAGTGATTATGTTATATTGATACCCACATGATATAACAGAGTAAATGACACAGAAAGGTCACAACATTTTACATTACATAATGTTTCATATAATGCCCAACAACACATTCATCTCATTACCTTACAAAAAGCTCTCAATGGAATGTTCTCATGAAATAATTTATGTTTTAACGTTAGATATAACTAGTTATCTCTGGAGGAAACATAAACAAGGATGTTTTATTAAGGAAATTGTCCTCGATTTTAAGGGAAATTTTAAAAAAATTAAGATAGTCAAAGCATATACTGCTAAAATAAAATTAGTAGGTTTATACATCTTAGAAGTCATACATGTAAGTAATAATGAATAAATCTGGTTTGCATGATATAGATTATATTCAGTTGAGAGGAAAAGTAAAAATAACAAAAAGAAATATCAGCCTATTCTGTAAACCTTTAAATCTATTAAATTTAAGATATGCAGATATACTGTTTGAAACATATTTGTATTATACACTGCACATTTAGTAACCTATGGAAATAAATTATGTATGGTTGGTGATCTGATTTATAAGCTTGCCAGCAGAGTTCAGAGGCAATGGATCAGAAACAAAAGACTGCCTTATCTTAGATAAGAAAATGGCATTAAAGAATTAGCCAACTCTCTCAGTGATGTAAAAATCACAAATGTCAAAGACAGAATAAATTCATACCAAGCTTACAGAGTAGTCCTGAAAATTAAAAAAGCATACAAAAGAATATATTTGCTCCATCCTTTCCTTCCCCGACTGTGTCCACAAGTCTGTTTTCTGTATGTCTGTACCTCTAATCTTGCCCTGCAAATAAGCTCATCAGTACCACTGATCTGATCTGATCTGATGCATTAATACACGATATTTGTTTTTCTATTTCTGACCCATGCCACTGGGATGAATTGAGATAGTAGCTTTAAAACATACACATTACCATAAGTAAAACAGATAGCTAGTGGGAAGTTGCTATATAACACAGCCAGCTCAACCTGGTGCTCTGTGACAACGTAGAGGGGTTGGATGGGGTGAGAAGTGAGAGGGATATTCAAGAAGGGGGAACATATGTATACTTATGGCTGATTCACACTGCTGCATGGCAAAAGTCAGTACAACATTGTAAAGCAATTATCTTCCAATTAAAATAAATTTAAAAAAAAGAACATATATGTTCATATCTATATTACATTTAAGATTTTCCAATTTAAAAGAGTATTTGCAGATTCTAGACTTGTGCTCAGTAGTAACTGTTCCCTTCTGGTTGTCTAAAGGGCAAATCAATTTAATAGGTATCCATTAAGTTATTTAATATAAAGTATTAGGCATGTGAATCAATCTAAACATCTCACAGATGTCAAAATATTTTATTTAGAGATCTGTATCATCTATTCTCTCAATTTACAATATGAGATAAAATTAAACATTCTAATTTTTCAGCAATTTAAAATTCTGCAAGAATGAAGCTTCCACATCTAGGAGTAGTGATGTATATAACATTGGATGGAAGAAAATGATAAACAAGAGTTGTGAGCTGAGGTTATTTCTAAATTTTCATCTTCAATTTTTTTTCAAGTTTAGCAAAGCTTCAACATTACAAGTGAAAAACACTCTAATAATTTTCTGAAGACGTACTCAAAATGTAGTAGTCCTTTGGAAGGTGATGTTTTGCAAACTAAATACTATATATTTCTGACATTGAAAAATACACTCTTGGTATTGTTCGTTACATTAACCTGGAAGGCTCAGAGTCATTTCATTCTTTCTACTGTATTCAGTGAGAATAGTGCACAGCCTAGATAAATAAACTACTTCCCACTCTACCTCTAATTTCCAAATGAGGTAATTTTGTAAACAAACTTCCTAAAATTACCACAATACCCTGCTGCTGCTAAATCACGTGTTGTGTCTGACTCTTTGCAACCCCATGGACTGCAGCCTACCAGGCTCCTCCGTCCACGGAATTTGCCAAGCAAGAGTACTGGAGTGGGTTGCCATTGCCTTCTCCAACAATACCCCGGATATCTGTCAAAGAATATATGCAGTTCAAGTTTCCCCATTATATCAAAAATAAAACTTTTCTATAGAGATTTTATATTATTTTTATGTTAAAGAACTGAATTATTTTTTCTAAAGAGCTCTACCTGCAAATTCCTAAATTTTACTGTCTCTTCAAATCTTCTTCTGTTACTCGACTTTACACATGAAAGTTTCACACAAATAATTTATAAGTAGATATTTATTGGCCACCTTCTATTTCCATATGTATAATTCAAATTCATGTTAGAAGAATTTGAACGTCTTGTATATTAACTTCAAAGAAAATTCTGTATTTGTGAAAACACTAACAACCAACTTGGCCATTGAACTATACTATAATTTCCTGAAGGCTGGGTCTTCATTTGAAATTCAGTGTTTATAGCACAAGCACATAACAAGTGTTCCATAAATGTATGTTGAATTACATTAAGGGTCAACACCTAACCTTCAAGAAAAATAAACCAATTTTTTCTCATCAAGGAAAAGAGAAAGTGTGATAACATGATATGTCAGCAAAAAAAAAAAGGTAAAAAAAGAGAATTTTTTAAGGTCTTTACTCTAAACTTACTTTCACATGAGAATTTAGAGATAGATTTTACTAGAAATATTTCTAGTAATTTGGCACAATTTACCTCAGTTACTTATAATAGGGTTGGGTATTATGACTACAACATAAATATTCTACATTGCCACAATTAAAAAAGGAGGTTTGAAAGCCATTTACCTGAATCAACTTGGAACAAACAATAAAATATATTTCAGGTATATTATATTAAAATATTATTATATAATATTCATTTTTACTCTCAGAATATAAAATATTTACTTTCAATCAAATTATTTACACTCTTATTGAGACATCCCACAACTAGCATGCTCTGTTTTCCTGCAGCTCCATTTTTCTACTTTCCCTCAAAATGACTCTTAGAAAGAACTCTCTGTACATACTTTTTTCATTTGTTGTCTAACTTTTCCTCTTGAACCCATTCCAGATGGGCTTCCATTCCAGAGGGAATGGAAGGGCTTTACTTAAATGGCTCTAGAAGTGCACCAAGATTCTAGCACTTAGTAATCCTTAGTAATCCTTTTGGAGAAGGCAGTGGCACCCCACTCCAGTACTCTTGCCTGGAAAATCCCATGGATGGAGGAGCCTGGTGGGCTGCAGTCCATGGGGTCGCTAAGAGTCGGACACGACTGAGTGACTTCACTTTCACTTTTCACTTTCATGCATTGGAGAAGGAAATGGCAACCCACTCCAGTGTTCTTGCCTGGAGAATCCCATGGACAGAGGAGCCTGGTGAGCTGCCGTCTATGAGGTCGCACAGAGTTGGACACGACTGAAGTGACTTAGCAGCAGTAATCCTTTATCCTGGAATGCCTTCTCCAATGTACCTTCAAGGCTTTCTCCTTCACTCTCCCTGCCACACCTTCTTGGTATAAATGCTGAACACTATGTCTAAAATTTTATCTCCTCACTGCACTGTCATTTTCCCCTGTTTTATTTTTCTTCATAAAGTTATAACCCATAATATAGTTTATATTTTATTTAAATGTCTTTATATATTATACCAACATTATCTTTCATATACCTCTTATCATCCTCATTACAGTTTCCTGCAACAAAAAGTCAATAAGCTGAACTCCAAGAATGTCAAAGTCCCTTCTCATCCTAATATTCTCAACCCCTTAGCAGTATCAGTGCAATTTACCATGGCTCCTTTGAGAGGCAGTATGTGTTGTCCTAGGAGAGCTTGAGCTTTTACAGATAATTAAGAAGGAAAATACTTCCAAACATCACAAGGTTCATATCTCTCATGGAGTATCAGAGAGGATGTGGCAGACCTCTGATAATCCACCAAAATTAAATCCAGAGCAGAGGAAACAGTGTTTGGCGGACACAATGCTTATGCTTAGAGAGACCAAGTGGCAGCAGTCATCAGTGCAGAATATCAAAACACTGCTGAATGTCATTATTAGGAAAAAAAATTCAACGACAGCAGAAACGAAGGCAGCAGTTGGACATCACGTAGCAGTATACCAAAGCAGAACCTAAAGCAACAATCCCATTGTCCATGTCCAAGTGCTGCCTGTTTTTCAATGCTACCTACCATATCCAAACTTTCTACTCAACACCCCCACTTGGGTTTCAAATACGTGTCTTAAACTCAAACTCTGAATCAGAATTTTTTTTTAAGATATTTGAAATACAACTTTATTCTGATTCAAAACAAAAAGGAATGGGAATGACAAAAACAAGATTCCACCTCTCAATATGTCATGTGACTATAGCAGTCTTATATCTGAAACTCAAAGAAGAAACAGCTGTGTTTCGAAACACCTAAATATGCAGGTCCAAACAATGAAGATAGTTTTGTAACTTCCATATTCACTCCAAAGCCTGTCCATTTTCTTCAGCGTCCAAAGATGAAGCACATGTTCTGTTTCCCTATATAATAAAATGGCAAACACACGGCACCACTGATATCACAGGAAAGTTGCCTATAAAATTAGACTTCGGATGTTGGGCCCCAGCTTCACTTTCTCACAGTAAAGCATCTGTCTGAGCAACCTCTAAATTGTGCTTGTACAGCCGCTGCCAAGGCTGGGTCTCTGACCACCTCTGGTGGGATGAGAGTAGGCATGGCAAGAAATTCCAAGTTAGGGTCTCTGATCAGTTTTCTAGCAAGACAGAGGAAGGGCTTTTCAAAGTTTTAGTTACTTTTGGCAGAAATGTCATAGTACTGAAGATTCTTCTTTCTGTGGAAGACAACTTGACTTTGCCTTAATCTTTTGGTCCTTAATATCCACTTCATTGCCACACAACACAATGGGGATGTTCTCACACAGTCCTATCAGATGTCTATGCCAGTTAGGCATATTCTTGTACGTAACTCGATGTTACATCAAGCATAATAATGGCACACTGAGCTTGGATATAATAGCCAACTCTCAGTTCACCAAATTTCTCCTGACCAGCTGTATCCCATACATTGAACTTAATTGGTCCTCTGTTGGTATGGAGCACAAGGAGATGGACCTCAACAATTTACTTCTCAAATTCACCAGTCAGATGACCTTGCACGAATGTATTCTTTCAGTATCACCAGCACCAACCAATACAAGTTTGAACAGAACTTGGAGTTCTCCGTGGGCAGTAATCTCTTGATGTTCCACAGGCCAGGTCCCAGTACCCTAAGGGCCTCTGCAGCTGGGGAGGGGAGGAGGTCTGCCAGAGGACCTGAGAAATCGTCTCCTCAAGACTGCTGCCCACTGCAGCCGCCCCAACACCCCCACCCCAACCCCTCTCCATATCAGAATTTTTAATGTCCTCTTCACAAGTATGTCTTTCCTCTATTCTTAAGTGTGTATGTGCATGCTCAGTCACTTCAGTCGTGTCCGACTCTTTGCAACCCCAGGGACTGTAGCCTGCCAGGATCCTTTGTCTATAGAATTTCTCAGGCAAGAATACTGGAGTAGTTTGCCATTTCCTTCTCCAGGGGATCTTCTGAGTCTCTTGCCTCTCCTGAATCACAGGTAGATTCTCTACCACTGAGCCACCATCAGGAAACCCCTATTCCTCAATACGTCACATCAAATGGCACCATCACTCATGAGTCTGTCAAACATTTAAGTGTCATCTTTTAATTCTTTATTCTCCTCACTCCTAGAATCCCAATGAATTTGCAAATCTTCTTCTGCCTCTAAAATCCATCCTAAATTTGTTCATTTTTTAAAATTTCTGCTCTTATGATAACAGACAGGTGCCTATGTTCTCACACAGACGATGCAGTAGTCCCTTTTTTTGATTCTACCAAGCATTCTTACAAACTGCTTCTTATCCAGTAGCCAAAGCATTCTTTTTCCAACTGACATGTCACTACCAAGCTTTACTTTTCATTAACCTTGAATTAAATTTTGACTCCTTACTCAGTCCTCAGAAGGCCTAGAAATTCTGGTCTTCGTCCACCCTTCTCACTCATCTCATACAAAGCAACTTTACCTTCACCATACTTTAGTCTCACTGTTTCTTTTCCCTTAAACATGGGAAATTATTTGCCATCACATGGCCTTTGCACTTAACATTCGCTGAGCTTGAATGCCATTTCCCCAGGTGGTCCTCTGGTTAGTTAGCCTCATCTTCATTATTCAATCAAGAATTCAGTCCTCAAATATAACTATACTGGGCTTCCCAGGTGGCGCAGTAGTAAAGAATCTGTCTGCCAATGCAGGAAACACAGGAGACTCAGAAGATCCCCTGGAGTAGGAAAAGGCAACCCACTCCAGTATTCTTGCCTAGAGAATGCCATGGACAGAGGAGCCTGCTGGGATACCATCCAAGGGGTCACAAAGAGTGGGACATGACTGAGCATACAGGCACGCACATAACTGTAGTTGGTTGACCGTAACACACCCTTCCCACTCTAGCACATTATGCTACTTTAATATTTACATTTTTTCTGCTTTTGAAGCTGTTTCCTTTATTTACTAATATAGTAATTTCAGAAGCCCTTCCTTTAGAACATCAGATCCAAGCAAGCAGAGAGCTTGTCTATCTTTATCATTGATCTTAGAACTGCATAGTAGTATAGAATCCAATTTAAACAATTTTCTTAACAATGAACTGAATAGAAACTTTAACATTAATTTATACTTTAAAAAGAAAATTTAGGTTTTTTATTTCACTCAAAAAAAATGTATATTCACCAGGCAATCTGTGACAACAAAGTTAGATTGTCTCTAATCTAAAAGTTACTAGATGATGGATTTATAACAACTCATAAATATTTAGCTTAATAATACTAAGAACTTGAATTTGGGTCATATAATCATCATGTATTATTACTCAAATCATAAATTAGAAAAGACACAATGAATTTATCAAGGAATAATTTCATTTAAATAGCCATATGAGAATTTTCAGTTATAAGTAATATTAATAAAGATGAAAGAAAATATCTACACATGAAGACAACCAAGAATTCAAAGTTCCATAACTAAAATGAAAGTTTTTAAAATTGTATCCTCCTACTTACTTATATAATAACTACTTCAAAACAACTACTACTTTTAAATGCAGAGAAGTGAATAGAATTAAGTACTTCAAGGCTGAGTATGTAGGATATGAAATTAAAAAAATATAAAACAGTGCTCTTTTTGGTTGATAGCTGAAGTAATGAACTAAACAGTAATACACATTTTGTTAACACATCGTAAGCAAAAACTTAATAAAATTTCCTCATATTGTTTTTCCTATTATGGAATCACTAAACAAACTGAGCTTTTTTTACCTATTAAGTAGAATATTTTAATAATTTGATAGTGATTTCTTCAAACTGAACCCAGTGTCACAAAAATAAACAGTTTTACTGATATGGAAATACTGTGGTTAAAATACTAAAATTCCATTGAAAATTCATATAATTAGGTACACAAGCTTCTCTGAAATAAATTTCATCATATTTTATCAGGAAAACTTGAAAATAATGATCTAATTTCTTTGTTTTTATTATTTTTAATCAGTAAACTAATTTCCTCTGAAATATTAGCTAGTTTAGAACACCAGATATTCTGTATTCCATTAGTATATGGCATGAGCTTTAAATATTTCCAGTTAAAAATTTAATGAAACAGCTATACTCTAAATAAAATTCAAGCATTATATTATATGAATAGACTAGACTGCTAAGTTGCTTCAGTCGTGTCCGACTCTGTGCGACCCCATAGACAGCAGCCCACCAGGCTTCCCTGTCCGTGGGATTCTCCAGGCAAGAATACTGGAGTGGGTTGCCATTTCCTTCTCCAATGCATGAAAGTGCAAAGTGAAAGTGAAGTCGCTCAGTCGTGTCCGACTCCTAGCAACCCCATGGACTGCAGCCTACCAGGCTCCTCCATCCATGGGATTTTCCAGGCAAGAGTACTGGAGAGGGGTGCCATTGCCTTCTCCGATAGACTAGACTAGTAACAAATAACTTTACTGTTTCAAGGGCTTTAAATAGCCAAGGTTTATTCTCGGTCATGCAAGTTCTCTTGCTGGTTCTAGGCGAATCTCTTAGATGTCTGTCTTTGAGTGCTTTTTCTTTCAAACCAACAAGGAAAAAAAAACAACTTCTAATCCAGAGTAACAGAGAGAAATATTGGAAATAAAGCTGTCTAGTTAAGTCCAGTTTGTCTAATACTGACATATGATCTAGAATATGTAAATTCAGTTATTTCCATTCAAATATCAATGCTAAAAACATGCATAATTAAAATGATATGCTTAAACATGCTGAGTTGATTAAAAAATAACATTGACATATTTATATTACAATTTTATGGTCAAATGTTCCCTTCGGTACTATTTCTACTTTAATTAAACTGATTTTATAAATGTAAAGAAGTAGCTTCCCTAGTGATACCTACAATCCAGTGTCTTCTTATAGGTTCACTTATTTGAAAATACTGAATAAGCCAAAAATTACACTTTTTCTCTATGGTTGGTTTTCAATTTAAAAATTTAATGCTATGTACAAAAAAATTCTACACAATGAAATAGAGGTTTTGTTTTTTTTTTTAATTAAAGCACACTGGAGATAATATAGACTTCCATAAATGATTTAGAGGCATTCTCAAATAATACCTAACAAATTACATTATAGCTACCATAGCAAAAGGTAAGGAGAGTTGTAATCAACTGGAAATTAGCAAATTTATTCAAGAAATTGCATAATGCAACATTAATGCTTTATAATACATAGCACAGAGTCTACTTATGACTCCCCAGGGACATTCATAATGGTTAAAAATTTAAATAGTTTAGAAATTAACAGTAAAAGCACAAAGGTTCATCTCTCTAGGTAACTCAAAGCAAACTAGACAATTTTATTTTGTGTCAGATTCTATCTAATTTGTGGTTATAACCCTACATTTTCATTCCCATCACTGCATGAAACAAAATATATCAGATTTGTGTTTTGAGACATAAATCTAACACTTGGCAAATGGAAAGATTTGTTTCTGATTTGGCACCATATAGAACTGTCTGATCATCATGCCCTGATAATAGCTATCCTTCAATTATTGCATCCTACATCCATAATCATCAGTCTACCCATTTCCCCTCCTACTTTATAGATACTGCTTTTGTTACAAGACAATAAATATATAAATTAGACACAATTTTCCCTGCTGCTATTTTTGCTAACTACTAATTGACTGAAAGAAAACTACTACTGAAAATTGTGTTTGAAATCCCTTTGTCTCTTATTAAATTTTAAAAGTGGCTACTGGCTGAAATGTGAAAAGAACCCGAGATAGTAGATGTATGGAAGATGTGATATTACATGCTAACTAACTTGAATTTTTGAACCATGAATCACTTTGGAAACATCAGTTATTCTTTAAAAGGTCTGACATACAGAGAACAAAGAGAGAAACGGATTTAGATCCGGGGTATCACCTTTGCTTCCAGGTTTCTATTGGCAACATTTACATTGAAAACAGAAACAGGAATTTTCTATTTGAACTGCAGAGGAAAGCAGAAGACATATATGGGAAGCAGCTAGGGACTCAGCAGAAGATAGAGTCAAGTGTAACACTTTTTTGCTTTTAATAAGATATACAAGTTAATTAAGGGTAATTAACCTAGCAGTAGGTTATAAAGACTACAGGGCCTTGTTTTCTTGCCAAGGTTTATGTGAGACTCAGAGCTTCAGATCCTTAACAGAAATACCATAAACCTGAGCTTACTTAATTGGTTACAAAATAGAATTAACCACAGAAAAAATTGTGATACTTCTACTATTTATTTGTGCCTACTAAAATCTTTGCTTTTAAACTACAGTAATCATATACTTCATAAGAAGTACCATATATTATAAAGAAATATCATTATATTTGTTTTTAAAAAATGAACAAGGAAGAAAAAGAGATTGTACCAAATGATAATGCAAAAAATGTGCAGTTGCCCCCCTGGAACTCAAATACCTCCTTCTCTTCTCGTCCATGAGTCCATAACTGTTACTTCTTTTCATCTCTAGGACTGCTTCTCCTCAGTTCTCTTACAGTCTCATATTTCCCTGCTGTCTATTGTTTGGAATCCTGTGCAAGCTATTCTTATATTTTGGAAGGTACTCCCTCCCTGAAACATCTTTATTACTTCAGGGGTTTCTGCATCAGCTTTATGTACAGGATGAACTTCAGTGTCAAACAGACTGTACTAGAGTGTTGGAGGGACCATCACCCACATGGATACTAGTCATCCAACAGAACTGTTCGAATCACAATGCAGAGCAAATTTGTCAGTTTGAGAATTAAGTCCTAGGTGAGGTTCTAGGAATTAAGGAGGAAAGGAAATATGAGGCAGAGACAGGAAACAAACAAACTGATAGTTTCCTATAGTTTGGAATTGATGGGAAAGAAACAGATGGAATTAACTGTTCATACATTTCAAACGGACTTTTCTCAAAATTTAATTTTAAACAACTGGTTTCAGTTCAGTTCAGTTCAGTTGCTCAGTTGTGTCTGACTCTTTGTGACCCCATGAGTCGCAGCATGCCAGGCGTCCCTGTCCATCACCAAATGGTGTTTACCTAAACTCATGTCCATTGAGTCGGTGATGCCATCCAACCATCTCATCCTCTGTCGTCCCCTTCTCCTGCCTTCAATCTTTCCCAACAGCAAGGTCTTTTTAAATGAGTCAGCTCTTCCGATCAGGTGGCCAAAATACTAGAGTTTCAACTTTAACATCAGTCCTTCCAATGAACACCCAGGACTGATTTCTCTTAGGATGGACAGGTTGGATCTCCTTGCAGTCCAAGGGACTCTCAAGAGTCTTCTCCAACACCACAGTTCAAAAGCATCAATTCTTCAGTGCTCAGCTTTCTTTATCGCCCAACTCTCACATCCATACATGACCACTGAAAAAACCATAGCCTTGACTAGACAGACCTTTGTTGGCAAAGTAATGTCTCTGCTTTTTAATATGCAGTCTAGGTTGGTCATAATTTTCCTTCCAAGGAGTAAGCATCTTTTAATTTCATGGCTGCAATCACCATCTGCAGTGATTTTGGAGTCAAAAAAATAAATAAATAAAGTCAGCCACTGTTTCCACTGTTTCCCCATTATTTGCCATGAAGTGATGGAACCAGATGCCATGATCTTCGTTTTCTGAATGTTGAGATTTAAGCCAACTTTTTCACTCTCCTCTTTCACTTTCATCAAGAGGCTCTTTAGTTTCTCTTTACTTTCTGCCATAAGGGTCGTGTTATCTGCCTATCTGAGGATATTGATATTTCTCCCTGCAATCTTGATTCCAGCTTTTGCTTCTTCCAGCCCAGCATTTCTCATTACATACTCTACATATAAGTTAAATAAGGAGGATGACAATATACAGCCTTGATGTACTCCTTTTCCTATTTGAAACCAGTCTGTTGTTCCATGTCCATTTCTAACTGTTGCTTCCTGACCTTCATACAGGTTTCTCAAGAGGCACATCAGGGGGTCTGGTATGCCCATCTCTTTCAGAATTTTCCACAGTTTATTGTGATCCACACAGTCAAAGGCTTCAGCATAGTCAATAAAGCAGAAATAGATGTTTTTCTGGAACTCCTGCTTTTTTGAACAACTGGTTTAGTTTTCATGTATTCTTGATATTTGATAAGCACATTTACTTAGTATA
This sequence comes from Bos javanicus, assembly GCF_032452875.1. Lineage (NCBI taxonomy): Eukaryota > Metazoa > Chordata > Mammalia > Artiodactyla > Bovidae > Bos > Bos javanicus. The sequence goes on along the minus strand of NC_083881.1, from coordinate 51,435,659 downwards.
ATTGGGACACACAAATTAGTTAATGAAAAGTTAGTGGGGTATCAAATACTCTGTAAAAGTATCAACAAAATTTTAAATACTTTATCTTAAGATATGTAGATGTACACTCATCCATAAATCTGATATAAACCCAAGAATTCTCTCTTTAGGCAGATATCTAACAATTGCAACTGTAATTAACTTTATATATATATATATATATACATATATATACACACACACATATATATGTATATATATGTAGTTGATGAAACATAGTTCCTTACCATTCCATTTATTTAAAGTTGAAAAGTAATTAAAAACACCTATTAAACAATTTGTTTTAAAATGCTTCTTTTTAATATTATTGTTCTACTATTTTGCATTACTTTCTATTTTTAACTATTTTCAGTTATTATATGCCTACTTTTAAAGGTATCTGTTCCCTACTTAGCCTTTAGATACTTTTAGTGATCTATCCTTATTAATCTGACCCCAAGCATTCAAGTTGTTTTCATACAGATAACATTCACTATTTAGTCATTGGCATTTCTTCAAGAAATACATATACATATTCACACTTATTCCCAAACCTGTGGTCTGGGAATTTGTTTTGCAAAACTGTGTTCACTGAATTCATCTGAAGCTACACAAAAGTATTTTCTTCCTTTGGAGGTAGTTTACATACATAAATATGAAAGTAGGTATACTTTATTACATATTTAGTGGATTCTGATTGTCATATTGTTAAAGGCCAACTTTTAAGTAAGAAATAATTTGAATAAAATTTTGACTGTTTTCATAAATCTGAAAAGAAAGGTAATGACAAAAGTAAACAAAGCCATATATCTTATAATGATTAATTGAGGTTAGAATTCAGATTTTCCTAAATCCCTTCAATTTGTACAATAAGGATAGAATATTCTGCCTTCCTTTCCTAAAGGAAATCAACCTTGAATATTCATTGGAAGGACTGATGCTGAAGTTGAAGCTCCAATACTTTGGCCACCTGATGCGAAGACCCAACTCATTGGAAAAGACACTGATGCTGGGAAAGATTGAAGGCAAAAGGAGAAAAGGTGGCAGAGGATGAGATGGTTAGATGGCATAGCAACTCAATGAACATGAACTTGAGCAAACATTGGGAGGTAGTGAAGGACAGGTAAGTCTGGCATGTTGCAGTCCATGGTGTCGCCAAGAGTTGGACATGACTTAGTGATGGAACAACAAATTCTGCTGTCCATCCTACTTTTTATCCAACTGATATTGTTAATTGCTGTGGGGCTAAAGTTATTTAGTCAAAGAATATCTTCACTGCATGGATATTCATTTGAAAACTCTACTGATTTAAAATATATGTTACATTTTATACTGAAAATAGCATGTTCAATATTTAGTATATATATATATATTTTTTGCATTATCAGATTTATATTTAATTTGATGATGAAAATGCAACTCAATCTATGTCAGACTCACTACTTATGTATACACTTGATTTCCTTTGAAAACTAAAACCCTGACCTAGAAAACAAGCACACTGCTCAGGGACACCATCTTGTAAGGTTGATAATTAGCCACCTGCTGTGCTCAATAAATCAGTCTGGAAATTATTGACCTATGTCACAGCATTTTCACCTCTTTATTTACTGGAAAGATGTGTTTACAAACCCAACATCCTTCCACTGCATTTGTTTAGGTGAAGATATCCTACTCTCTTTAGATGTAATTTATGTTTATAGATTTTTAAAGCAAAAAAAAATAATAAATATAATATCATGGAAGTATTAATTTTAATGGTATATTAATAGAGTCAAATACTCATATTTTGTAATATTTAAAGTAGTTATCTAAAATTCACTGCTTAAATGACAATTATAATGGTAGAGGCTTAGTATAATCAGTATTTTTAAATCATTTCAATAGCTTTACATGACAACATTTTTTTTCTTCATCCTCAAACACTGTTAAGCAGCTAAGGTAATTACTAAAAGTAGCCCTTGATAAGGTGGATTGAATTAAAAATAAATTTATGAATATAACTAGTATGCATCAACAAGTTCCCACTTTTTTCATTTTGCTAAAAAGTATGTATAAATTGTTTTGTTTTTTTGTTTCACTTTGTTTAATGTATGATCTACTTAACATGTTTTACAGAGCAAGAAACCTATAAGGTAATAATAAACAAGGTACACAAAACTTGAGATTCTTTAAAAAGACACATTTCTTCTTAATTTATTTAAGCTCTACCTTACTCTTCAAAAGTATATGATATTCTTATTAATAATACTATAGGATAAAACTAAGTCATTAATGAAACTAGTAAATGGTATTTAATAAAAGAAGAAAATACAGCTATCCAATGGTGAGCTGGAGCCTCCTGGTCCAGCTTGTGAGAACTTGCACATCTCTTCATATTCAGTGACAGGTTACTAGTTTGGTTGACTATGGAACTGGAACACTCCACAGATTAGGACTTTATTCCCCTCTGTTTTGAGAGAGGAATTACAGCACTGTCACTGAAACCATCCTATCTCTGCAAGTCTAGGAAATACCCTGGATCTATTCTATCATACAGACAAAATGTTGCTTGACAAGACAAAATTATGTACCATAGAGAAGACCAACTGTAAGTTTCACTTGAATGTTCTTTAACATAGTACAACTTAGTAAGTTATTGTAATAAAGTGTTCATACAACAATTATTTGTAAACTGTCTGTTTTCCTGGTGTATCTTCCACAATGAGTAAAAAACATACAATCATATAATTGATAATCTAAAGTCTTTAGATATAAACTATTTAGGTATCAGTAAATATATACCAAACACAGTGCTTTGGCTTGGTTAGATTTTATTTTAACAAGCTACATTTTTTGGCAATAAATAAGTAGGTGGATGTGCTGTTTCTTGAGTTCAGTTTCTCAGTCATGTCCAACTCTTTGTGACCCCATGGACTGCAGTACACCAGGCTTCCCTGTCCATCACCAACTCCCAGAGCATATTCAAACTCATGTTCATTGAGTTAGTGATGCCATCCAACCATCTCATCCTCTGTCATCCCCTTCTCCTCCTGCCTTCAGTCTTTCCCAACATCAGGGTCTTTTCAAATGAGTCAGTTCTTCACATCAGGTGACCAAAGTATTGGAGTTTGAGCTTCAGCATCAGTCTTTCCAATGAACATTCAGGACTGACTTCCTTTAGGATGGACTGGTTGGATCTCCTTGCAGTCCAAGGGACTCTCAAGAGTCTTCTCCCACACCACAGTTCAAAAGCATCAATTCTTCAGAACTCAGATTTCTTTATAGTCCAACTCTCACATCTACTGGAAAAACCAAAGCCTTGACTAGATGGACCTTTGTTGGCAAAGTAATGTCTCTGCTTTTTAATATGCTGTCTGCTAAGTAACTTCAGTAGTCATGTCCGACTCTGTGTGACCCCATAGATGGCAGCCCACCAGGCTCCCCCATCCCTGGGATTCTCCAGGCAAGAACACTGGAGTGGGTTGCCATTTCCTTCTCCAATGCATGAAAGTGAAAAGTGAAAGTGAAGTTGCTCAGTCGTGTCCGACTCTTAGCGACCCCATGGACTGCAGCCTACCAGGCTCCTCCATCCATGGGATTTTCCAGGCAAGAGTACTAGAGTGGGGTGCCATTGCCAGATGCCATGATCTTAGATTTCTGAATGTTGAGATTTAAGCCAACTTTTTCATTCTCCTCTTTCACTTTCATCAAGATGCTTTTTAGTTCTTCTTCACTTTCTGCCATAAGGGTGGTGTCACCTGCATATCTGATGTTATTGATATTTCTCCCTGCAATCTCGATTCCATCTTGTGCTTCATCCAGCCCAGCATTTCTTATGATGTACTCTGTATATAAGTTAAATAAGCACAGTGACAATATACAGCTTTGACCTACTCCTTTCCCAATTTGGAACCAATCTGTTGTTCCATGTCCAGTTCTATTTCTTCTTGTCCTGCATACAGATTTCTCAGGAAGCAGGTCAGGTTGTCTGGTATTCTCATCTCTTTAAGAATTTCCCATAGTTTGTTGTGATACACACAGTCAAAAGCTTTGGCCTAGTCAATAAACAGAAGTAGATGTTTTTCTGTAACTCTCTCACTTTTTCGACAATCCAAAGGATGTTGGCAATTTCTTAGGTCACTTCTAGTTTGCAACAATAAAACCATAAAATTATTCTAGAAAAGAGTTATATTTCTATTTTAAGTTTCAAGTACATCAAAATGTTGTTCAATGTCATTAAAATCCAAATAACATACAAGGGATGAGGGACAAAAATAGCCTGCTGTTCTTTCAACTGAATGCTATAATGCATTTCCTCAAACTCTTCACTAAGACACCAGTAAGGTTTAGAAGATATTACATAGCTGAAATTATGAATCAAATTCACAAAATTTAGAATCAGTAGTCTCTATATCACTTGCAAAATGCATATGATTTATTAGTATTGCTATGGGAAATAGATGGGGAAACAGTGTCAGACTTTATTTTTCTGGGCTCCAAAATCACTGCAGATGGTAACTGCAGCCATGAAATTAAAAGACGCTTACTCCTTGGAAGGAAAGTTATGACCAACCTAGATAACATATTCAAAAGCAGAGACATTACTTTGTCAACAAAGGTTCGTCTAGTCAAGGCTATGGTTTTTCCTGTGGTCACGTATGGATGTGAGAGTTGGACTGTGAAAAAGGCTGAGCGCTGAAGAATTGATGCTTTTGAACTGTGGTGTTGGAAAAGACTCTTGAGAGTCCCTTGGACTGCAAGGAGAGCCAACCAGTCCATTCTGAAGGAGATCAGCCCTGGGATTTCTTTGGAAGGAATGATGCTAAAGCTGAAACTCCAGTACTTTGGCCACCTCATGCAAAGAGTTGACTCATTGGAAAAGACTCTGATGCTGGGAGGGATTGGGGGCAAGAGGAGAAGGGGACGACAGAGGATGAGATGGCTGGATAGCATCACTGACTCGATGGACGTGAGTCTCAGTGAACTCCGGGAGCTGGTGATGCACAAGGAGGCCTGGCGTGCTGCGATTCATGGGGTCGCAAAGAGTCTGTATAATATATTATTGTAATATTTTATAATATATATTATGTTGTCACATACTTTATATAATATTAAATATCTGTATACATACACAGATACTTTATAAATGAATGAACAATTAAGCAAACTTATATTGACCATGCATGCTCAATTTTTTCCTGATAGGTGTGCAAATCTGAAAAGCATGGAGACTTTTGCTCTGTTCTTTCTTGTCTATAAACCAAAATCCCAGACAAAAGCAAATCATCTTGCTCTGTCTTTTGTGTAATGATAAGCAGTAGAATAGTCAAGTCTATGTTTTACCTGTTTATTTTACAGTATTTGGGATGAAAATCCAAGACTTGCAATGCATTAGGGAAGAAATGACACTCATTTTCAGTAATGTGATATCAGGGTGAAGACCAGGTTTCATATTTCAGTTCTGGCATATACTAGCTCAGTGACAGAGAGGATGATTCATATTTTAAGTTTCAGGTTCTTCATCCATAAGTTTTACAATAATTTCAAGAATTTTGTGAGGATTTTAAAGGTTTTAGCATACGTCTTAGATGGAAAAAGTACTCTTAATTATTAGATTTAAACCCTACCTATATTTTGTTATGGAGGATGAAGTAAAGAGTGAGGAAAGGGCTGTGGTAGAGAATTTCACTTTAATAAAAAAGGAAAGAAACAGATGACACATATTATTTAAAACATGAATAAGATTAAATATATTTTTGACCAATCAGAAAGGGAGATTTTACTTAAAATAACAGAATTCTTTCCAATGCATTTAATTTCAGTCTTTTTAAAAAAATTAATTGAAGTATAGTTGATTTACAATGTTGTGTTAGTTTCGGGTACACAGCAAAGTGATTCTGTTACACACACACACACACACACACACATTTTCATTTTAAGATTCTTCCCATTACAGCTTATTACACAATATTGAATACAGTTCTGTGTGCTATAAAATAGATCCTTGTTATCTATCAATAACATATATACACGTATATATGTCTATAAAATATATATACATATATATATATATCAATAGCATATATACACATGTCTATAGATACATATATACATACATACACACACACACACACACACACATGTTCCTGTCTTTAGTTGTTCAATCATGTCTGACTCTTTGAGACCCTATGGACTATAGTCCGCTAGGCTACTCTGTCCATGAGATTTTCCAAGCAAGAATACTGGAGAGGGTTGCCATTTCCCTCTCCAGGGGATCTTCCAGATCCAGGGATCGAACCGGCATCTCCTATGCCTCTTGCACTACAGGTGGATTCATTACCTTTGAGCCACTGATTCCCCTTAGACATATATATATAGTAGCATGTATCTGTTGATCCCAAACTTCTAATTCATCCTTCCCTCTCTTTAAGCCTTTTTAAACTGATCATGCTTTGGATTCTAGCTTTGTTTGGACTTTTGTTCATTCCTGTTATAAATCAGAGAAAAAAACAAGCCTCACAAACATTATTCACGTATGCCACATGGAAGGATAAATCAAAATCTACCTTCATCCCTGATTTTAATGTACATGACTAAATTGTACTATAAAAAAAGAATCTGTCATCAAAGGTCATTTAAAATCATGGACTATCTCTGAAGAAATTAGAGCTGGTGGCTCAAATTCTCAAACAGGTCAGGACAAAGGAAAACGCTGCTTTGTAATGTTGATATACTATACCATATAGGAATTAATGCCATTTTGTTTATTTCTACTGGAAGAGAACAGCCTGAATTTGGGTTAGTGAATGTTAAGGCCCGATTCCTAAAGGAACTTTTTTCCTAATAATTTGAGATTAATATTTGCTTCTTCTTGAAATGGTAAGTAAAGGAAAAGAGAATTCTGACTTTGGTTATATGCTTTTGCTCCAAGAGTTTATCTGGGAAACAAAGGCTGTAGAAAAATATTTAAGTGAATAATTTCTTTTTTTCTTTTTTTTTTCTAATTTTATTTTTAAACTTTACATAATTGTATTAGTTTTGCCAAATATCAAAATGAATCCGCCACAGGTATACATGTGTTCCCCATCCTGAACCCTCCTCCCTCCTCCCTCCCCATACCATCCCTCTGGGTCGTCCCAGTGCACTAGCCCCAAGCATCCAGTATCGTGCATCGAACCTGGACTGGCAACTCGTTTCTTACATGATATTTTACATGTTTCAATGTCATTCTCCCAAATCTTCCCACCCTCTCCCTCTCCCACAGAGTCCATAAGACTGTTCTATACATCAGTGTCTCTTTTGCTATCTCGTACACAGGGTTATTGTTACCATCTTTCTAAATTCCATATATATGCGTTAGTATACTGTATTTATGTTTTTCCTTCTGGCTTACTTCACTCTGTATAATAGGCTCCAGTTTCATCCACCTCATTAGAACTGATTCAAATGTATTCTTTTTAATGGCTGAGTAATACTCCATTGTGTATATGTACCAAAGCTTTCTTATCCATTCATCTGCTGAACAGCCACTATGGAGAATAATTTCTTGATTCCTTTAGTCCTTGTATTCTCCTAATATCCAGATCTTTCAGTAATGATCCAGTCTAAATGGAAGTCACTGTCCCTGCTGTAAAATGGAATTCTAAAATTCTAGTCTGTTACTACCCCTGGTTACTTTATTCTATCAGTAATGGCCAAAAAAGCAGGAGGATATTCTCTTACTATCATGAAGACAAGGAATATGTACCATAGTGAACTTAGAGACACATGTCCTAGTTTAGACAATCAGTAAATATTTTTCATTTAAATCAAGCAGAAAAATCCTATGACTATTCAATTTTTTAAATGAGGAAAAACTTAAATAGTTTAACTATTCATAGACACATGACTAAGAGTAAAATAAGGCTTGAATCTAGGTTTGTCAGTTTCCAAAACATCAGCACTTTATACTACCCCATGCCTCTCTCAGGAATATTGACCAGAAGGTTCAACATAGCCTTAGCCCTCCTTCAAAGTCTACTAGGATTTTTCTCCTATAATATGACATATTTGCACAGATGGTCCTCAAACCAGTAGCTATTTACATCTGAGTCAAAGGATTTTATTTACATCTTTTGCTGCTGAAAATACATTTATTTAAATATTGAACTCCTTAGTATGCAAAATAATTCATATAAACCACTCCCCATTAGGTCATAAATTTTGTCCTCTTTTACTGAACACTGGGCTTCCCTTGTGGCTCAGATGGTAAAGAATCCACTTGCAACATGGGAGACCTAGGTTCAATTACTGGGTTTGGAATGGCCAACCTAGATAGCATATTCAAAAGCAGAGACATTACTTTGCCAACAAAGGTCCGTCTAGTCAAGGCTATGGTTTTTCCAGTGGTCATGTATGGATGTGAGAGTTGGACTGTGAAGAAAGCTGAGTGCCGAAGAATTGATGCTTTTGAACTGTGGTGTTGGAGAAGACTCGTGAGAGTCCCTTGGACTGCAAGGAGATCCAACCAGTCCATTCTGAAGGAGATCAGCCCTGGGTGTTCTTTGGAAGGAATGATGCTAAAGCTGAAACTCCAGTACTTTGGCCACCTCATGCGAAGAGCTGACTCACTGGAAAAGACTCTGATGCTGGGAAGGATTGGGGGAAGGAGGAAAAGGGGACGACGGAGGATGAGATGGCTGGATTGCATCACAGACTCGATGGACGTGAGTTTGAGTGAACTCCTGGAGTTGATGATGGACAGGGAGGTCTGGTGTGCTGTGATTCATGGCATTGCAAAGAGTCGGACACGACTGAGCGACTGAACTGAACTGAACTGAACTGATACAGTCCTTGGAGTTACAAAGAGTCAGACATGACCGAGCGACTTTCACTTACTAAACACTACTAGTGTTTGACAAAAGGTGGGTAATCAATAAATGAATATATACATATTATTTTCCCTGACTATATGCATAAACAAGTGATCATCCAAGAGAAAATGTGTGTGTGTGTGTGTGTAAAGGTAGTACTTAAAGTATAAATATATTGTCAGAATAGGCAATTTTAAGGTATTCTATTTGAGCAGACACTTATTCAGAGTTGAATCATGAATTTTGTGGCAACAGGTTCTTGTAAGTTAACAGGTAGCAAGTGAAATAAGCCAACAAATTCTTTGATTTATCTAAAATTCTAGTAATTTTAAATATAAAACTTTAGAATTGTTGGAAAATTTTAAAGAAGCTTAAGAAATTACTACAAAAACCCCTGGGGCAAGGGGGCTCCCCATATATTGCCACCATTATAAAAAGGAAAATTTTAAAAGAAAGAAGAAATAGGATGACTATAGCACAATTGTATGAATAATAATAAGCAGATTAAAACAATGTCAAACATTAATAGCAAGAAAGTAATAAAAGTCAAAATTAATGAAAAACTTTGAAATTTAGATTTAAAAAAAATTATAAATCAGTAAAATGAGATATTAAGTATGTAAGAAAATTAAGTTTTATCTTAGTGTGTTTACATATATATATCTATTTTATAATAATAATATCTAGAAATAAATACTTTTGCTTAATGATTCTTTTTGCTTTTTTTTTTTTTTTTACTATTTAACCACTTACAATGTAGGGAATATTTTCTTATTTTAATCAAATTATTTTTCTTCTCTGTCTTAGCTCTTAGATTTTTTGAGATAATGTTTATTCTTTTCAGTGTAACTGACTTAAATATATTTTTACCAAATGGTCACTGTCAATATTTATTTCATATTTTCCTAAATCAGTATACTTAACCACTTTCAGATTCATTCATTTAGTCTTTTCTCACCATTTTTTTCTTAATCTACTCTGGAATTGTAGAAAACAAAACTAAAGATACCATATCTTCTTTATCCATCATATGTCAATGGATATTCAGGTTTCTTCCATACCTTGGCCATTGTTAATAGTGTCTCTAAGAACATTGGAGTGCAAATATCTTTTTTAATTAAAGTTTTGCCTTTTACATATTTATGACCCAGACTGGGATTCCTGGATCAAATGGTAGAGACTCTGTTTTAAATTTTTTTAAGGAAACTCCCACTGTTCTCTGTGGTAGTCGTACCAATATATGTTCCCAAAACAGTGTAGGAGGTTTCCGTTTCTCCACACATTCTTCAGCATTTATCATCTAGACTTTTTCACAGTGTCTATTCTGACTAGTATGAGGTGATATGTCATCATATTATAGTTTTCATCTGCATTATTTTAATAATTAGTGATGTTGAGCGTTTTTTCATGTGCTTATTGGCCATCTGTATTTTTTTTGAGAAATGTCTATTTAGGTCTGTTCATTTTTAATTTATTTTTTATTAAATATTGAGCTGTATGAGCTATTTGTTTATTTTGGACTTTAATCTCTTTTCAGTCACATCTCTTGCAAATATTTCTCACATTCTGTAGGTTGTCTTTCATTTTGTTTATGCTTTCCTTTGCTGTGCAAAAGTGTTTAAGTTTATTTTTGCTTTTATTTTCATTACCCTAGATGGCAGATCCAAATACATATGGGTGCTATTTATGTCAACATCTAGAAGTGTTATAGAATCCAGGCTTACATTTTTGTTTTTAATCAATTTTAACTCATCTCACATGCTAGTAAAGTAATGCTCAAAATTCTCCAAGCAAGGCTTCAGCAATACGTGAACCGTGAACTTCCTGATGTTCCAGCTGGTTTTAGAAAAGGCAGGGGAACCAGAGATCAAATTGCCAACATCTGCTGGATCATGGAAAAAGCAAGAGAGTCCCAGAAAAACATCTATTTCTGCTTCATTGACTATGCCAAAGCCTTTGACTGTGTGGGTCACAATAAACTGTGGAAAATTCTGAAAGAGATGGGAATATCAGACCACCTGACCTGCCTCTTGAGAACCTGTATGCAGATCAGGAAGCAACAGTTAGAACTGGACATGGAACAACAGACTGGTTCCAAATAGGAAAAGGAGTACGTCAAGGCTGTATATTGTCACCCTGCTTATTTAACTTATATGCAGAGTACATCATGAAAAGTGCTGTACTGGAAGAAACACAAGCTGGAATCAAGATTGCAGGGAGAAATATCAACATCCTTAGATATGCAGATGACACGACCCTTATGGCAGAAAGTGAAGAGGAACTCAAAAGCCTCTTGATGAAAGTGAAAGTGGAGAGTGAAAAAGTTGGCTTAAAGCTCAACATTCAGAAAATGAAGATCATGGTATCCGGTCCCATCACTTCATGGCAAATAGATGGGGAAACAGTGGAAGCAGTGTCAGACTTTATTTCTGGGGGCTCCAAAATCACTGCAGATGGTGACTGCAGCCTTGAATTTAAAAGATGTTTACTCCTTGGAAGGAAAGTTATGACCAACCTAGATAGCATATTGAAAAGCAGAGATATTACTTTGCCAACAAAGGTCCGTCTAGTTAAGGCAATGGTTTTTCCAGTGGTCATGTATGGATGTGAGAGTTGGACTGTGAAGAAGGCTGAGCGCTGAAGAATTGATGCTTTTGAACTGTGGTGTTGGAGAAGACTCTTGAGAGTCCCTTGGACTACAAGGAGATCCAACCAGTCCATTCTGAAGGAGATCAGTCCTGGGATTTCTTTGGAAGGAATGATGCTAAAGCTGAAACTCCAATACTTTGGCTACCTCATGCGAAGACTTGACTCATTAGAAAAGACTCTGATTCTGGGAGGGAATGGGGGCAGGAGGAGAAGGGACGACAGAGGATGAGATGGCTGGATGGCATCACTGACTCGATGGACGTGAGTCTGAGTGGACTCCGGGAGTTGGTGATGGACAGGGAGGCCTAGCGTGCTGCGATTCATGGGGTCGCAAAGAATCGGACATGACTAATCGACTGAACTGAACTGAACTGAAATTTATTTTTGCATATACTGTTAGAAAATATTTTAGTTTCATTCTTTTTTTTTTCTTTTTTTGTTGAAATATATCTATTTGACAATCCTCTGGGTATACTGCAAAGTGATTCAGTTATTCAGTTTTCCAGATTCTTTTCCATTGTAGTTAATTACAAGATAGTGCATATGGTTCCCTGTGCTGTTCAGTAAGTAGTTGTTGTTTACTTAATAATATATTAGTATGCATCTGTTAATTCCAAAGTCCTAATTTTTTCCTGCCCCTCCTAAGTTTCATTCTTTTACATGCAGCTATCAAGCTTTCCAAGCACCATTTATTGAAAAGGCTGTCTTTTTTTCCCACTGTGTATTCTTGCCTCCTTGGTCATTCATAGATTAATTGAACTTAAGGGAGTCAGTTTATTTATGGATTTTCTATTCTGTTCCATTAATTTATGTGTATATTTTTCTGCCAATACTATTCTGTTTTGATAATTATAGCTCTGTAGTATAGTCTGACGTTCTCCAGCTTCATTCTTCTTTCTCACAATTGTTTTGGCTATTTAGGCTGTATTTTGCTTCCATACAGATTTTAAATTATTTGTTCTAGTTCTGTGAAAAATTTCATGATAACTTAATAGGGATTGCATTGAATCTGCAGATTGCCTTGGGTAGTATGGTCATTTTAACAAAACTGATTTTTCCAATCCTAGAATATGGTATATCTTTCCATTTGTTTGTGTGGTCTTTAATTTCTTTCATTAGCATCTTATAATTTGGGACGGCAGGTCTTTTGTGTCCTTAGGTAGGTTTATACCTAGGTATTCTACTGATTTTGGCATGTAAATAGGATTCTTTCCTTAATTTCTCTGTTTGATATCATGTTGTTAGTGTATATAAATACACTAAGTTGTATCCTGCAACTTTACTAAGTCCACTGATGGAATCTAGTTGTTTTCTGGTGACATCTTAGAATATACTATGTATAGTATCACATCATCTGCAAAGAGTGAGTTTCACTTCTTCTTTTCCACTTTGGATCCTTTACTTTTCTTCTCTGATTGTTGTGTCTAAGACTTCCAAAACTTTGTTGAGTAAAACTGGTAAGAGTGGGCATCTTTGTTTTATGCCTGATTATAGAGGAAAGCTTTCAGCTTTTCATCATTGTGGATATTAGCTGTGGGTTTGTCATATATGGTCTTTATTATGTTGAGGTATGTTCATTCCCTCTATGCCCACATTCTGGAGAGTTTTTATCACAAATGATCTTTTATTTGATCAAAAGTTTTCATGCATCTATTGAGATAATCATATGACTTTTATTTTTCAACTTGTTAATATGGTATATCACAATGACTGATTTGCAGATATTAAAAATTCCTTACATTGCTGAGATAAATTTCACTTGATCATGGTGTATGACCTTTTTAATGCATCACTGAAGTTGTCTAGCTGGTATTTTTTGAGGATTTTTGTATCTATGCTCACCACTGATGCTGGGCTGTAATTTTCTTTTCTTCTGATATCTTTATTTGATTTTCGGTATCAGGGTGATGAGGGCCTCATAGGATGAATTCAGAAATATTCTTTCCTTTTTTTGGAATAGTTATGAAAACTATTTTTGGAATAGTTTCCTATAAGTGCCAACTCTTCTTTAAATGTTTAGTAGAATTTTAGTGGGGCCTAGTCATGTGTGTGACGGAGAAGGCAATGGCACCCTACTCCAGCACTCTTGCCTGGAAAATCTCATGGACCGAGGAGCCTGCTGGGCTGCTTCAGTCTATGGGGTCCAGTCCATGGGGTCTCGAAGAGTCGGACATGACTGAGCGACTTCACTTTCACTTTTCACTTTCATGCACTGGAGAAGGAAATGGCAACCCACTCCAGTGTTCTTGCCTGGAGAATCCCAGGGACAGGAGAGCCTGCTGGGCTGCTGTCTATGGGGTCGCACGGAGTCAGACATGACTGAAGTGACTTAGCAGCAGCAGCAGCAGTCATGTGTGGCAGGCAGAACCCAAGAAGGGGCCTGGATCTAATTTTGGCTTGCTGGTAGGCAGTTAGTCCTGATTCTGGGACTGTTGCCCACCCACTGCCAGGTGAAGCTAGGTCCTGGAGTTAGGTCTGGAGTACCAGCAGGCAGAGCTGGTTCCTGGAGTCTGGCTGCAAGGCTCATGTATCCAGAGAGATTTTGAGATAAATGAGAGTGGGGAGAGGTATGCTGGTTCCTGACACAGTTGTGTATGACCTGGGGTGTCCCAAGGTTGTACTGGTTTGCTAATGGGCAGAGTGGCCAGGGCTCAGCTAGTCCCAGAGCAGGGTCTAGCCTGCATTGGTGGACGTGGTTCCATCAGCTGTGGGATCATAGTTTTCTTGCTTCAAAAATCTCCTCCATGGTGGGTGAGACTGATCTAGAGTTTTGTGCAGGCTTCCTTGTGGTAGGGGAGCTGGGTCTTAGCCCTCTAGTGGGCAGGGTTGTATCTAGGGGCATGGAAGTATTTAGGCAGACTGTCTGCTAATCAGTAGGGCTGTGTCCCTGCCCACTTAATTTGGGCACCAAATTTTACAGGGTATCGGGTGGGGCCAGGTCTCAGCATTAATGATCCAAGATGACAGTCATCAGGAGTGTCACAGGGTTGAATGTTCCTAGATATGTCTGCCACCACTGTCTACATGCCCAGGTTGAGCCACAGCCACCTTCTGCCTCTCCAGGAAACTTTTCAAGACCAGAAAGTAAGTCTGGCTCAGGCTCCTATTAAATTACTGCTTTTGCTTGAGTCCTGGTGCATGTGAGATTTTGTGTGCACCCTTTAAAAGTGAAGACTCTATTTCCCCTAGTCCTGTGTGGCTCCTACAATTAAGCTCTGCTGCTCTTTAAAGACAAATGCTCTGGGGATTCATCTTTCCAGTGCCAGACATCTAGGTGGGAAACCTGACATGGAATTCAAAACTCTAATTCCTGAGGAAGAACCTCCTCAATACAATTATTCTCCAGTTTGTGAGTTACCTACTAAGGGGATATGAAATCTGATTATATCAGAAGTCTGCCACTCCTGCTTGTTTCATGGTTCCTTCTATATATCTAATTATAGAAGATCTTTTCTGGTAGATTCCAATCATTTTCCATCAATAGTTGTTCTGCAGATTGTTGTGATTTTGGTCTGCTTGTGAGAGAAGACAAGCTCAGGGTCTTTCCATTCTGTCATTTTGGCCATTCTGCCTCAGATTTTTTGAGGTTCACTAACAGAAGTGGCTTCATAATTTCCCCTGCACCTTCAGGCTCTCCTCTCAATCTGCAGTGGCAGGCCAGTCATTCAGTGCATCCAGTACCTTGCTGTTTGGATTACTATGGTTTTGTAATATAATTTGAAGTCAAGGAGTGTGATACTTCCAGCTTTGTTCTTTTTTCTTAGGATTGCTTTAACTATTTGGGGTCTTATGGAACCCTTTTATGGTTCCATAAGATTTTAGCATGTTTTGTTCTATTTCTGCAAAAAATGTCTTTGTAGTTTTGAAAGAGATGGCACCAAATTTGTAGACTGATTTGGGTAATACAGATATTTTAAACATATTAGTTATTTCAATCCATGAACACAGATATCTTCCAATTTCTTTGTGTCTTCTTCATTTTCATTCAACAATATCTTCTTCAATTTCTTTCAACAATGTCAAAACCTGTACAGTTTTCAGCATCCAGGTCTTTCACCACCTGGGATAAACTTAGTCTTAGGTATTTTTTGTTGCTGTTGAAAATGAAAATGCGATTGTTTTCTTAACTTCTCTATTAGCTTATAGAAATACAACAGATTTTGTATGTTAACTTTGCACCCTGAAAGTTGATCCTTTTATTATTTCTAATAGTTTTTTGGTGTATTTAGGGTTTTATATATATAAAATCATGACATCCACAAATAGTGACAGTGTCCAATGTTTCTGCTGTTCTCTAGGTTTCATCTCTATGTGTTTAAGACCACCTACCTTTAGATATAGAGATGTATGGAATTCTCTAATGTACTAGTGTGTTTTGGGCACAGGCACCTTTTTTGCCTTGTAGATAGTTTATCGGTTATAGCTTAAAGGAAAAGACAGAGTTAGTTTTTCATTCCATCATGTTGCTGACATCAGTCTGAAATAATTTTTCTATTTATCATCTTATAATTTATCTTTTGCTAGGGTAGTTTCCTACTGTATTGTTTCTCCTTCATTTATAATTCATCATTCAACCAGTCACATTTCTGTGAAGTTCTTCCTATAAAATGTCTTTTCATTTTCTGAGAGATCATCAGAATTTTCAAGTGATAACTTCTATTTTCACTATTCAAAGACATTAGTCATTAATTCCATTCATCTGTATTTATTGGCCGTAAACTAATTTATTTTCACTTAATTGGCTAAATTATATATATATATAAACTCTGGTTCCTGAGCCTTTTCTAAACCCAGCTTGAACATCTGGAAGTTCTAAATTCAAGTACTGCTGAAGCCTAGCTTGTAGGATTTTGAGCACAACCTTAATGGCATGGGAAACAAACGCAACTTTCTTTAATGTTCTTTAGCACTGTTCACAGGTCAAATTGGCAACATTCATTGGACCATAGAGAAAGCAAGGGAATTCCAGAGAAACATGTACTTCAGCTTCACTGACTACAGGAAATCCTTTGTCTATGTGGATCACAATAAACTGTGGAAAATTCTTAAAGAGACAGGAATACCAGACCATCTTACCTGTCTCCTGAGAAACCTGTATGCAGGTCAAGAAGCAACAACAACAGAGTGGCTCAAAACTGGGAATGGAGTGCAGCAAGAATGTATACTGTCACCCTGTTTACTTAACTTATTGAGTTCAGTTCAGTCGCTCAGTCGTGTCCAACTCTTTGCAACACCATGAACCACAGCATGCCAGGCTGCCCTGTCCATCATCAACTTCCGGAGTTGACCCAACTCATGTGCATTGAGTCGATGATGCCATCCAACCATCTCATCCTCCGTCGTCCCATTCTCCTCCTGCCCTCAATCTTTCCCAGCATCAGGGTCTTTTCAAATGAGTCAGCTCTTCGCATCAGGTGGACAAAGTATTGGCGTTTCAGCTTCAACATCAGTCCTTCCAATGAACACCCAGGACTGATCTCCTTTAAGATGGACTGGTTGGATCTCCTTGCAGTCCAAGGGACTCCCAAGAGTTTTCTCTAACACCACAGTTCAAAAGCATCAACATGTGAAATGCCAGGCTGGATGAATTACAAAATAGAATCAAGATTACTGGGAAAAATATCAACACCTCAGATATCCAGATGATACCACCATAATGGTAGAAATCAAAGAGGAACTAAAGAGCTTCTTGATGAGAGTGAAAGACGAGAGTAAAAAAGCTGGCTTAAAATTCAACATTCATCCAGGGACGACCCAGAGGGATGGTGTGGGGAGGGAGGACGGAGGAGGGTTCAGGATGGGGAACACATGTATGCCTGTGGCGGATTCATTTTGATATTTGGAAAAACTAATACAATTATGTAAAGTTTAAAAATAAAATAAAAAATTAAAAAAAAAAATTCAACATTCAAAAAACTATCATGGCATACAGTCCCATCACCTCATGGCAAGTAGAAGGGGAGAAAAAGTGGAAGCAATGACAGTTTTCTTTTCTTATGCTCCAAAATCACTGCAGATGGTGACTGCAGCCATGAAATTAGAAGATGCTTGGTTTTTGGAAGGAAAGCTATGACAAACCTAGACAGCATACTGAAAAGCATAAACATCACTTTGACAGCAAAGGTCCATATAGTCAAAGCTACGGTTTTCCAGTAGTTATACATGGATGTAAGAGTTGGACCATAAAGAAGGCTGAATGCTAAAGAATTGATGTTTTTGAACTGTTGTGCTGGAGAAGAGTTTTGAGAGTCCCTTGGACAGTAAGGAGATCAAACTAGTCAATCCTAAAGGAAATCAATTCTGAATATTCACTGGAAGGACTAATGTTGAAGCTGAAGTTCCAATACTTTGGCCAATACTCTGATGTGAAGTGCCGACTCATTGGAAAAGACCCTGATGTTGGGAAAGATTGAAGGCAAAAGGAGAAATGGTTGGAAAGCATCACCAATTTAATGGAAATGAACTTGGGCAAAATCCAGGAGATAGTGAAAGACAGGGACACCTGGTGTGCTGCAGTCCATGGGGTTGCAAAGAGTCAGACACAACCTATCAACATACTTAAAATCAGACAGTATAAAGTGTTTATAAATACAAGGCACATCTATTAAACTAAAACATTACTAAGAAATTATCTACAAACAAATATACAAATTGCTCTTAAGTAAACAGGAAGACCACTATTATTAACAATATCTAAGGACAAAAGTGTATAAAGCTGGCTAAAATTTTAAAGAGAATGTTAATTTAGATAGATAAGAAATCTGAACTTTGAAATGTATAACTTTTAATTGAACAAGTCATCTTTTTAGTTAACTGTCAGAATATTCAATTATTGGCAAATTGGTGGATTATTCAGGTATGAACATGTTCCTGATTCATTTCACTGTGAATTATGTCCACAATACAGTGCAAGACTCTGGTGTTCATATTGCCAAAAAACAATGATTACATTACTTCAGACAAAAGATAAATATTAAACACATGGCCATTAGTATTATCAATCCATACTGAAAACAGAATTGTACAGAATTGACTAAAATTGCAGAATACAGGTTTAAGAAAAATATGCATTCTTTAAAATCAGGAACGTGATGTAAATTTTGCTTAAAAGCCTTGAAAGACAAAATGTACTTTAGCTGGACATATTATTAACACACTTCCAGAGAAATATACTTCAATTAACAACAAAAAAAATTTACAGCAGAGAAACATTCAAAAATTATCTGACCTATTTTCATGCTTTTCTAATATATTACAAAGTATTTCCTATATGACTTTTATTTCCCCTCTAGTACCTAGGAAAAGAATAGTAGGTGTGAATGTGTACTTATGACTTAAAGGGTTAATGTGGCTCTGTAAGGTGAATAAATGGCCTGAACAAATCGCCTATAGCATTTTCCTAACATCACCAGGGCAACATTCTGCTTCAGTGGTTTAAATGTACCCTAGTGGTTTAAAACATAATTGCACTTCTCTGAACACCTAATTGACTACAAGGGACTGACTTAGGTACTTTGAATACAATTTTATTACTTTAATTATTGTTCAGTGAGGTGTTCCAAAGTTTTAAAACAAACTGAAATTTTGTTCCCAAGTAAAGAGAAAAACAATGCTATCTAAGTTTGCTTTTTTAAAAATAAAATTCCAACTTTACATTAGAACAAGTGGAAAATTTTAAGTGAATTTCAGTGAACTAATCTTTATTGATTGGAGAAGGAAAAGGCAACCCACTCCAGTGTTCTTGCCTGGAGAATCCCAGGGATGGGGGAGCCTGGTGGGCTGCTGTCTATGGGGTCATACAGAGTCGGACACAACTGAAGTGACTTAGCAGCAATCTTTATTGACCAGGCTTATTTAGTGAATACAATTCTCATTGTCAAAACAACAAATGTGAGTATTTGGAAAACTAAAAATAATAGTAACAGCTAAAATATACTGAGCGAAAGTAGGCCCATGTTGAGCTCTCCTGGGCATAATTTCATATTCCCATCAGGTGGGCATTCACGTTAAGTTTATTTTAGAGACAATGAAAATATAGAAAATTTAAGTATGTTGTCTGAGGCCAGACAGCTGGAAAGTGGAGGCAGGATTCGAGCCACGCTGTTTGGATATAGTGAAATTGACCATCATATTGTAAACAGAATCAAGACTAAGTTATCAACACTGCAATGGCAACAGCATTTTCTGCTTATTATGTGTGACATACTCTGATAAATGTTTTATACAGTAGCTAATCCACATTATAAACTATCCTCTCTCCACATTTTTACTTAACTTACATTAGAGGGATCCCCTTCTCCTGATACTTTGAATTAGAGTTTGCTAGGGTACCCTCACAACATACCACACACTGAATGACTTAAATGACATAAATTAATTTTCTTACAGTTCTGTAGGATAGAAATCTAAGATCAAGACGTCATCAGTATTGGTTCCTTCTCTGAAATGTCAAAAAGAATCTATCCCATACCTCTCCCCTATATTCTGGTGATTTCCTAGAAATTTTTAGTGTTCCTTGGCATGTAAAGGCATCACCACAATCTTTGCCTTCAGGTTCACAGGGCATTCTGCCTGTGAATATCTCTTCCCAAATTTCCACTTTTTATATAACTTTAACTTGATCATCTGTAAAGATACTATTTTCATCCAAATAAATTCATATTCACAGGCTCTAGGGGTTAGGATTTCAACAAATAACTTTCAATGGGATACAAATCAACCCATAACACAGATCTTGTATTCCCTACCATTTATTTTCAGGTCTCCAGAAAAAGAAAAGTGCTAATAATATGAGTGGTAAGACTCAGAACTGTTAATCACATCACTTCTCAACAATGGGCAGGATAATTGACTTAAAGATCCACAATCAATTTTCATCCACTACCTATTTCTTTCCATGTGGTAAAGGCACCTAGCCCTTAGGACTGGACTAGCCATCATCTTTGTGTGCATGATCAGAAAAGTCAACTGACTTTATTCCCACAATAGCAATTTTATTTTGTAGAAATACAAATTAAGAATCAGGTTAGACTTTTAGAACTAAGCCTCCTGTGCCAGAAAGTTTCCTGTTACACCTAAAAACATCCAGTTTTTTCTCAAATGTTGAACAAAAACAGCATAACTTATTTTTTATTTGAAACTGTTGATCTTGCTACTGATGGATTTCTAGCTGAAAAATTCTGAGTTCAAAAAGTGTGAATGGAAGAATTTTAGCAAGAAAAATCCACCCCCAATCCTTAACAGGTATGATTTGGGTCTCACGATTACCTCTATTTTTATAATAATACTATTTTTATATCACTTCATGACAAATAGATGGGGAAACAGTGACAGGCTTTATATTTTGGGGCTCCAAAATCACTGCAGATGATGACTGCAGCCATGAAATTAAAAGATGCTTGCCACTTGAAAGAAAAGTTATGACCAACCCGGACAGCATATTAAAAATCAGATATATCACTTTGCCAACAAAATTCCATTTAGCCAAAGCTATGGTTTTTCCAGTAGTCATGTATGGATGTGAGAGTTGGACTACAAAGAATGCTGAGCACTAAAGAATTGATGCTTTTGAACTGTGGTGTTGGAGAAGACTCTTGAGAGTCTCTTGGACCACAAGGAGATTCAACCAGTCCATCCTATAGGAAATCCATCCTGAATATTCATTGGAAGGACTGATGCTGAAGTTGAAACCCCAATACTTTGGAGACCTGATGCAAAGAAATGACTCATTGTTAAAGATCCTGATGCTGGGAAAGACTGAAGGTGGGTGGAGAGGATGAGATAGTTGGATGGCATCTCAACTCAATAGACATGAGTTTAAGTAAGCTCCAGGAGTTGGTGATGGACAGGGAAGCCTTGAGTGCTACAATCCATGGGGTCACAAAGAGTCAGACACAATTGAGTGACTGAACTGAACTGATTAATGTTATTTTAGAGATAAGTAAACAGTACCAAGGTCTCAGTCAAACAAAAGAACAAATAAATAAAACAAAGAGTATAAAAGACAAAAATTTTTCCAATGTTGTATTTATACCCTTCCTCCCTGACAAAAACACCAAATAATATAAATTTAAGTTCCTTAGTTTATTTCACAATGAGCTTTAATTTTGTACATTAGAACAGGCTATTTTAAACTTGCCATGCACTCACAATGACACCTAGCAGTTTAGAGAATAAACAGATGTCTTATCTATTCCAGGGAGGTCCTCTCATCTATCAGTGAAGAAAATAGCAGATCATAGGAAACCTCTGGATCCCACTGTCTGCAAACCTGAAATACCACTCCATTCTCCATTTCAGTGCCCACTCAGTTCTGTTGCTAGCCCTGTCTGCTAGTCTCAAAATAGCAATATTGGATTTGAACTAACATTTTAGTTAAATTAAGTAAATAAATAACATTTTAATTTCCATTAATGTAAAACAGCATTTATTTTAACAGCTAATTTAAATTAAATTAAATATTATATTTTTTCTTAAGTCTGTCAGGATTCTGTTTCATTTCACGGGATATAAATCTGACTTCTTGTTTAGTCGCTAAAGTCATATCCAACTCTGCATACCACCAGGCGACTCTGTCCATCGGATTTCCCAGGAAAAAATACTGGAGTGGGTTGCCATTTCCTTCTCCTGGGGATCTTCCCCACCCAGGGATCAAACCTGCATATCCTGCTCAGCAGGCAGATTCTTTACCACTAAGCCACTTGGGAAGCCCCCAAATCTGACTTATGGTAGCTGTCATGAATAGAAATACCTTGATCTCATTCAGTAAGATGTCCAGAGGTGGGCAGTACAGGGCTAATATAATTGCTTAAGGTGCCTTAAACTATTGCATTCATTTTTTAAATTTTTTTATTTTTATTTTTTAATTATTTTATTTTATTTTTTAACTTTACAATATTGCATTCATTAATTCCCTTGTCTCCGGTACTCTTGCTCTTCCTGAGCTCACTGAAGACTGCACTACTTTCTTGCCCTCTTGTAGGGAGGCAAGGTCACGTGATGAGTTCAGGCCAAAAGACCAAGAGCAGAGGTCTTCTGTAACTTTCAAACTGCTGCTGCTAAGTGGCTTCAGTCATGTCTGACTCTGTGCAACCCCATAGACAGCAGCCCACCAGGCTCCCCCGTCCCTGGGATTCTCCAGGCAAGAACACTGGAGTGGGTTGCCATTTCCTTCTCCAATGCATGAAAGTGAAAAGTGAAAGTGAAGTCCTTCAGTTGTGTCTGACTCTAAGGTAGTAAAAAGTCCCTTCATGACCTTCTTAATCTCTTCTCCTCTCCTCCTGACTTAGAAGCCTTGGCTGTAATTGCACTTATAGAATAGCAGCTGACTAGATCCCCTAGCCACTGTTTAAAAGGTAGCCATTGTTGCTCAGCTGGTAAAGAATCCGCTTGCAGTGTGGGAGACCTAGGTTCTATTCCTGGCTTAGGAAGATCCCCTGAAGAAGGGAAAGGCTACCCACTTCAGTATTCTGGCCTGGAGAATTCCATGGACTGTATAGTTCATGGGGTTGCAAAGAATCAGACGTGACCGAGCGACTTTCTCTTGTACTTCACTTGTACAGAAGGACAGCCTGCCCTACAGAGGACCTGTTATTGCCTGCAATTTACCTAGCTGCAATTAAGTGGAGAGTAAATGTAAATTCAGCTTTCAAAAGTGTAAAATAAAATAAACAGACAAATAAATCTTTGTTTATTAAGCCACTGAGATGTCAGGGTAGATTTGTTTTATTCCATATCCTAGATCTTGACTGATACATGATGGTGGTTTGCAACCTCATGCTTGCAATAAGATAACTGCCACTCTTTTAGCCATCACTGCTGCATTTCAGGCAAGAAAGTAGTGGAGGAAGGTGAAGGGAAAGTTTTGCCAAAGGAAATGTTGGGCAAGGGTGAATTAAAATGGACCGGAATAAGTGAAGTTATTTCAGATGACCATTACATCTACTACTGTGGGCAAGAATCCCTCAGAAGACATGGAGTAGCCCTAATAGTCAACAAAAGAAACCAAAATGCAGTACTTGGGTGCAGTCTCAAAAACAACAGAATGATCTCTGTTAGTTTCCAAGGCAA
Source organism: Bos javanicus (assembly GCF_032452875.1). Classification (NCBI taxonomy): domain Eukaryota; kingdom Metazoa; phylum Chordata; class Mammalia; order Artiodactyla; family Bovidae; genus Bos; species Bos javanicus. The sequence goes on along the minus strand of NC_083881.1, from coordinate 51,412,089 downwards.
GCCATACAACATCACAGTAATCCAAGTCTATGTCCTAACCACTAATGTCAAAGAAGCTGAAGTTGAATGGTTCTATGAAGACCTACAATGCCCTCTAGAACTAACACCAAAAAAACATGTCCTTTTCATTATACGGGAGTGGAAAGCAAAAGTAGGTAGCCAAGAGATACCTGAAGTAGCAGGCAAATTTGGCCTTGGAATACAAAATGAAGCAGGTCAAAGCCTAATAGGCTTTTGCCAAGAGAAGTCACTGGTCATATCAAACACCCTCTTCCAACAACACAAGAAATACTCTACACATGGACATCACCAGATGGTCAATACCGAAATCAGACTGATTATATTATTTACAACTGAAAATGGAGAAGCCTATACAGTCAGCAAAAACAAGACCAGGAGCTGACTGTGGCTAGATCATGAACTCCATATTGCCAAATTCAGACTGAAATTGAAGAAAGTAGGGAAAACCACTACATCATTTAGATATGACCTAAATCAAATCCCTTATGACTACACAGTGGAAGTGACAAATAGATTCAAGGGATTAGATCTGAAACAGTGTCTGAAGAACGATGGATGGAGGTTTCCAATATTGTATAGGAGGCTGTGATCAAGACCATCCCCAAGAAATGCAAAAAAGCAAAATGGTTGTCTGAGGAGGCTTTATAAATAGCTAAGAGAAGATGAGAAGTAAAAGGAAAAGGAGAAAAGGAAATCCACCTGAATGCAGAGTTCCAAAGAATAGCAAGGAGAGATAAGAAAGCATTCTGCAGTGATCAATGCAAAGAAATAGAGGAAAACAACAGACTGGGAAAGACTAGAGATCTCTTCAAGAAAATTAGAGATTCCAAGGGAACATTTCACACAAGATTGGCACAATAAAAGGTAGAAACTGTATGAAGCTAACAGAAGCAGAAGATATTAAGAGTTGGCACAAATACATAAAACTGTACAAAAAAGATCTTCATGATCCAGATAACCACGATGGTGTGATCATTCACCAAGAGCCAGACAACCTGGAGTGTGAGGTCAAGTGGAATTTAGGAAGCATTACTATCAACAAAGCTAGTGGAGGTGATGGGATTCCAGTTGAGCTATTTCAAATCCTAAAGATGATGATGTGAAAGTGTTGCACTCAAGATGCCAGCAAAATTGGAAAACTCAGCAGTGGCCACAGGACTGGAAAAAGTCATTTTTCAATCCCAAAGAAAGGCAATGCCAAAGAATGTTCAGACTACCACACAATTGCACTCATCTCACTCGCTAGCAAATGCTCAAAATTCTCCAAGCCACACTTCAACAGTACTTGAACTGAGAACTTCCAGCTGTTCAAGGTGGATTTAGAAAAGGCAGAGGAATCAGAGATCAAATTGCCAACATCCATTGCATCATCAAAAGAGCAAGAAAATTTCAGAAAAAAACATTTACTTCTGCTTCACTGACTATGCTAAAGCCTTTCACTGTGTGGATCACAACAAACTGGAAAATTCTTGAAGAGATGGGAATATCAGACCACCTGACCTGCCTCTTGAGAAATCTGTATGCAGGTCAGGAAGCAACAGTTAGAAGTGGACATGGAACAACCGACTGGTTCCATATTGAGAAAGGAGTATGTCAGGGTTGTATATTGTGACCCACCTTATTTAACTTATATGCAGAATACATCATGAGAAATACTGGATAAAGCACAAGCTGGAATAAAGATTGCCAGGAGAAATATCAATAACCTCAGATATGCAGATGACACCACCCTTATGACAGAAAGTGAAGAGGAACTAAAAAGCCTTCTGATGAATTGGAAAGAGGAGAATGAAAAAGCTGGCTTAATTCTCAACATTCAAAAAACTAAGATCATGGCATCTGGTCCCAACACTTCATGGCAAATAGATGGGGAAACAATGGAAACAGTGACAGACTTTGTTTTCTTGGGCTTCAAAATCACTGCAGATAGTGACTGCCACCATGAAATTAAAAGATGCTTACTCCTTGGAAGAAAAGCTATGACCAGCTTAGATAGCATATTAAAAAGCAGAGACATTATTTTGCCGACAAAAGTCAGTATAGTCAAAGCTATGGTTTTTCCAATAGTCATGTATGGATGTGAGAGTTGGACCATAAAGAAAGCTGAGCACTGAAGAATTGATGTTTTTGAATTGTGGAATTGGAGAAGACTCTTTTAAGTCTCTTGGACTGCAAGGAGATCAATCAATCCTCAAGGAAATCATTGAATATTCATTGGAAGGACTGATGCTAAAACTGAAGCTCCAGTTCTCTGGCCACCTGATGCAAAGAATGGACTCATTGGAAAAGACCCTGAAGCTCAAAAAGACTGAAGGAATGAGGAGAAGGGAATAACAAAGGATGAGATGGTTGGTTGGACTTGAGTTTGAGTAAGCTCCAGGAGTTAATGATGGACAGGGAAGCCCGGTGTGCTGCAGTCCATGGGGTCACAGTCGGACATGACTGAGTGACTGAATGAACTGAACTGATCCTCCCTGACGATGTGGCCTCTCCTTATTGCCACAAAACTTCTCTTTCTGCATTCTCCTCCGTTCTCTCTTACAACTGTCTCATTAGTTCATAATTTCTCTTTTTGCCCTTATCCCAAAGTTGCTCCTTCTTCTCTGTTTTATTATTCCACTCATTCCCTTTGAGCTCATATATTTTAACTGCTTTATCCCAGTATGGCTCCTCAGAATTATTCCTGCTCAAATTATAAATATCTTCTACCTACAATGTCTCATTCTTTGGACAGTCAATATTTAAACAGTTAAATGCTTTTCACCCATCAATTTCCTCTTCCTCTATATTTTGAGACATGCTCAATTCGTGCTTCTCTTTTATCCCATCTTACCTCCAATGGATTTGCAAATACCAAATTATTTCTAAGTTAAATATAAATAATTCTGCTAATCCTCAACCTGGGTATAACTTGACTGGTTAATATTCTTTTCATCACTCACAAGGGCCTCCTCAAACTTTATGAGTTAGCACTCTGTCTACAAATATTAGCTTCATCCTCACACAACAGGCTTAATGATATTTCAAATTTCAAATTTGACTATGTAACACACCTGTTTAGAATAATTGTGGGTCCTCATCTACTCAATTAACCTTCAGAATAAAAGCCAAATATATTAGGAAGATATGCCAAGATCTTCATAATCAGTATACTCCCTGGAATTTTCACAGACCAAATAACACACTATCATTTATCCACATGAGACTTCTTTGAGCTTTTGAGGCAAAATATAATATTTAAACTCAGAGATTTTACATTTGGTTGTTTCACGAGTGTGTCTCATTTCTGCACACCTTATAGGTAGATGCATTGACTTCCTTCTTCATAGACTATTTTTTCAAGGATTTTTTAATCACAAAAAGGCTCCTAATACAGTTAAGTGTAGTAAAGTGTAGGTTTCCTCACAGCTTTGAAAGATAGAGATAGCACCTTGCTACAGAGGATGTGTAGGCAATTCTTACTGTCCAGGATCAAAGATCCAGGTTTCCTCAACTCAGGTTTTCTCCCATAATGGGACCTACCACACATGAAGCTGTTACTTGGTCCTCTTTGTGTCACGCTGGGTCAAATGGGCTAGGAAAAATTGACACAAACCTGAAGTTCACCCTGTTGCTGTGCCACACTTAATAAATAAAGGCCTTTGAATCTGACGTAGGGGTCTTGTGTTTTCTCCTGCATACTTTAAAATATGGGATTCTAACCCGTTAGCTGACAACATAATACAATTTCTGACCCTTCACAGTTGACAGGTTCTTCCCTAGGGAATGTTGTCTAATTTTGGTTCCTATGGCCCCCAGTCTTGTCATCCTAATTAATTAAAAGCCTTGCTTTAAGACTTTGCTGAATTGTACTCCCTACATGCAGTTTCCTTCTATACTGACCCAGATGTGCTTTATACATATCTATAAGACTCTCTCAGGGAATTGTTGATTATAGAGGTTTGTCCTTGCAAGACTGTGATCTTCTTGCTAAATATTATGCTTATTATGCTTCTTTTTGACTATATATTCTGTACACTGTTATGTAGTAAACACTAGATGAAACTCCCTAAAAAGTAAATTTATTGCTAGATTATCTTACATATGCTGTCTGCAAAATGTAACTTAAAGTGTGCACACAATCATACACACAAAGAATAGTTTCATTTCTATTGGTGTATCATCACCAGTCTCTTTTTACATGAACCAAAACTTTAATCTGTTTTTCTGAAATTGTAATACATTATTAATTCCATCTGCTTAAGAAAGTTGCCTGTAATTATAATTGTCTTTCTAAAAAAGAAAATGCAACAGCTGCATCTACTCTGAAAATGGATCCTTGGAGAATGTAATTAAGTTATTTCAATTTGGAACTGAATATTATCAAGAGCTATGGGATGCATAACCTTAAGTCAGACCTTTCCAGCAGGTTTTTAATAGTATGTCATTTGCAGAAACCTAGATAACTAGAAAATTAGAATGTAAAATTTTGCCTGCTCCAATCAGAACCTTAATGAATTGAATTATGTACCATGTAATCTTTCATGCTATAGTTAGTTAGAACACTTGGTAGACCATATAGCTGAGACCTTCAAGACCTTGTGTTTACTACTTTTGTGACATCCCTTAGAGTTTTATTTACTTTGTTTCATGGCCATGGAGTTTCTCTATAAACAATCAAAAATACTGGACAAATGTTTCTTAACTTAATCTGAAAGGAAAGCCATTATAAATTGTTAATCTCTCCAGAAAAGTTTATTACAAGGACACGCACATTTTTCTGTATATTATGTTTTCCTATATATAAGTAAAATATTTTATTTTGTTGACTATTGGGCTTCCCTGACGGCTCAGATGGTAAAGCGCCCACCTGCAATGCGGGAGACCAGGGTTCGATCCCTGGGTTTGGAAGATCCACTGGGGAAGAAAATGGCAACCCACTCCAGTACTTTGGCCTGGAAAATTTCATGGACGGAGAACCTGGTAGGCTACAGTCCATAGCTATCATAGTCAACAAAAGAGTCCAAAATGCAGTATTTGGGTACAATCTCAAAAAAGGACAGACTGATCTCTGTTCTTTTCCAAGGCAAACCATTCAATATCACAGTAATCCCAGTCTATGCCCAGACTGGTAATGCTGAAGCTGAAGTTGAATGGTTCTATGAAGACCTACAAGATCTTCTAGAACTAACATGCGAAAAAGATGTCCTTTTCATTGTAGGGGAGTGGAATGCAAAAGCAGGCAAATTTGACCTTGGAGTACAAAATGAAGCAGGTCAAAGGCTAACAATTTTTGCAGAGAAGGCACTGGTCATAGCAAAGACCCTCTTCCAACAACAAAAGAGAAGACTCTACACATGGACATTACCAGATGGTCAACATTGAAATCAGATTGATTATATTCTTTAATATAATCTATATTTAATATACATTAATTTAATATAATCTATAAGCCGAAGATTGAGAAGCTCTATACAGTCAGAAAAACAAGACTAAGAGTGGAATGTGGCTCAGATAATGAAATACTTATTGACAAATTCAGAATTAAACTGAAAACAGTAGGGAAAACCACTACACCATTAGGGTATGACCTAAATCAAATCTCTTACAATTATATAGTGGAAGTGAGAAATAGATTTAAGGGATTCTGATAGACTGAGTGCCTGAAGAACTGTGGACAGAGGTTCATGACATTGTACAGGAGGCAGTGATCAAGATCATCCCCAAGAAAAAGAAATGCAAAAAGGCAAAATGGTTGTCCAAGGAGGCCTTGCAAAGATGAGAAAAGAAAAGACTCAAGAAGCAAGGGACAAAAGAAAAGATATACCCATTTGAATGCAGAGTTCCAAAGAATAGCAAGGAGAGATAAGAAAGCCTTCCTCAGCAATCAGTGCAAAGAAATAGAGGAAAACAATAGAATGGGAAAGACTAGAGATCTCTTGGCAAAACTCTTAGCCTTTGCCATGCTTCATTTTGTACTCCAAAGCCAAACTTGCCTGTAACTTCAGATATGACTTAATTTCCTACTTTTCCTACAATGCAAAAAAAGCAAAATGGCTATCTGAGGAGGCCTTACAAATAGCTGTGAAAAGAAGAGAAGCCAAAAGCATAGGAGAAAAGGAAAGGTATGTCCATTTGAAGGCAGAGTTCCAAAGAATAGCAAGAAGAGATAAGAAAGCCTTCATCAGTGATCAGTGCAAAGAAATAGAGGAAAACAACAGAATGGGAAAGACTAGAGATCTCTTCAAGAAAATTAGAGATACCAAGGAAACATTTCATGCAAAGATGGGCTCAACAAAAGACAGAAATGGTATGGACCTAACAGAAGCAGAAGATATTAAGAAGAGGTAAGAATACATAGAAGAACTGTACAAAAAAGATCTTCATGATGTAGATAATCACAATGGTGTGGTCACTCATCTAGAGCCAGATATTCTGGAATGTGAAGTCAAAGGGGCCTTAGGAAGCATCACTACAAAGCTAGTGGAGGTGATGGAATGCCAGCTGAGCTATCTCAAATCCTAAAAGATGATGCTGTGAAAGTGCTGCACTCAATATGCTGGTATATTTGGAAAACTCAGCAGTGGCCACAGGACTGGAAAAGGTCAGTTTTCATTCCAATCCCAAAGAAAGGCAATGCCAAAAATTGTTCAAACTACTGCAAAATTGCACTCATCTCACATGCTAGCAAAGTAATGCTCAAATTTCTCCAAACCAGGCTTTAACAGTATGTGAATTGTTAACTTCCAGATGTTCAAGCTGAATTTAGAAAAAGCAGAGGAACCAGAGATCATATTGCCAACATCTGCTGGATCACAGAAAAGGCAAGACAGTTTCAGAAAAACATCTACTTCTGCTTTATTGACTATACCAAAGCCTTTGACTGTGTGGATCACAACAAACACTGGAAAATTCTTAAAGAGATGAGAATACCAGATCACCTGACCTGCCTCCTGAGAAATCTTTATGCAGGTCAAGAAGCAACAGTTATAACTGGACATGGAACAACAGACTGAGTCCAATTTGGGAAAGGAGTACATTAAGGCTGTATATTGTCACTCTGCTTAATTAACTTATATGCAGAGTACATCATGAGAAATGCTGGGGTGGATGAAGTACAAGCTGGAATCAAGATTGCCAAAATAAATATCAATAACCTCAGATATGCAGACGACACCCTTATGGCGGAAAGCAAAGAAGAACTAAAGAGCCTCTTGATGAAAGTGAAAGAGGAGAGTGAAAAAGTTGGCTTAAATCTCAACATTCTGAAAACTAAAATCATTGCATATGATCCCACCACTTCATGGCAAATAGATGAGGCAACAATGGAAACAGTGACAGACTTTATTTTGAGGGCTCTAAAATCACTGCAGATGATGACCTCAACCATGAAATCAAAAGACGCTTGCTCCTTGGAAGAAAAGTTATGGCAAACCCATTTAGTCATAATTATGTTTTTCCAATAGTCATGTATTTATGTGAGAGTTGGAGTATAAAGAAAGCTGAGGGCCGAAGAACTGATGCTTTTGAACTGTAGAGTTGGAGAAGACTCTGAGAGAGTCCCTTGGAGAGCAAGGAGATCCAACCAGTCCATCCTAAAGGAAAACATTCCTGAATATTCATTGAAAAGACTGATGCTGAAGCTGAAACTCCAATACTTGGGCCACCTGATGCGAAGAACTGACTCATCGGAAAAGATCATGATACTGGGAAAGATTGAAGGTGGGAGACGGGCAAGACAGAGGATGAGATGGTTGAATGCCACCACCGACTCGATGGACATGAGTTGATTACCTGTGAGAGTTGGTAATGGACAGGGAAGCCTGGCGTTCTGCAGTTCATGGGGTTGCAAAGAATCAGACACGATTGAGTGACTGACCTGAACTGATATGAAAGTAGAAATATTTTATAATTGGCAAGTCCTTTAGGGGGAATGAAAATTAAATATGGTTTAGTATTATTTTAGATGGCTCAAATACTACATTTAAATAGTGTTTTCAATCTTTACTTCATCTTATTTATTGTAATTTTGCTTTTGAGAATGCATTTTTAAGGCTGAGATGACCAATGAATGGCTAAATGGCTGGTATTGTAGCAAGCACAGTTTAAGAAAAATTCAGGCTAGATGAAGTTGTATTTGATGAACACATTGTTTAGTATCAGTAACACTCAGGAAAAACTGCTGAGATTGTCAAAGAGAAGCCCTACATTAAAGGGTATTTTAATAGTCATACTGAATAATCACTATTTATTTCATGAATCCTTTATTACCAATAATAAATTGTTTACCTCTGTACAAGGCTTTTCAAAGAAAGCATCTTACTGCCTATAAGAAGTCATCTATTTTGGAGGGAATCATTAGTCATTGAAAGAGTCTACTTATCTTAAGCCAAATTCCTTCCCTTAATAATTTATAACTGTTACCTTCAGTTTTTTCCACTTATTCAAACAGGCTAAGTATCATCTCTCTTGCATTATCAATATTTTAAACATCTGAAATGATTTCATATGACTGTCCAAAGTATTAAATATTTTATGCTTAAGATGACTATGAAATATTTTCAAAATACATATATAGACAATAGTACCACATCTAATAGTGCCTTGGGTTAATTCATTCTCATCAAAGGAGAGATAAAAGATGTAATATTAGAGAGAGACTCACTGAAAACAATGGTCATGAAATATGCCTATAGTATTCAAAATACCTCATCTATTTCAACCTATTTAGGTGGTACAAAATATCAACACAGCTAAGGATCATGCTGACACTGACCCTTGCATGAAAACAAATAGGATAAAAATATTTTACAGAGTGTGTCACTGTTAGAAATGACAAGGTACCTAAAAAAGTTAAAAGCAGTGTATCAGTGATCTCCTGTAAAAATCAATATTTTCTATTAGACACATAAAAGCTGAAAATTTGGTAAATTCTGCCATTTAATCATAGATGATTTGACATGTGAAAATAGGAGACATAAAAATTGTGCATCAGGAATTTACAACTTCTTCTGGTCTCTACACCTACTGTATTCCTATTGAGCATTATCACTAGAAATCACCCTTGAAGCTTGAGGGATTTTAAGCAAAACAAAGACAGCCAATGATGTTACCGTATAAAGTAATATGCAAAGTCATGCATCTCAGTCTTTATACATAGCAGTTCAGTTCAGTTCAGCCGCTCAGTCGTGTCCGACTCTTTGTGACCCCATGAATCGCAGCACGCCAGGCCTCCCTGTCTATTACCAAATCCTGGAGTTCACTCAAACTTATGTCCGTCAAGTCAGTGATGCCATCCAGCCATCTCATCCTCTGTCATCCCCTTCTCCTCCTGCCCCCAATCCCTCCCAGCATCAGAGTCTTTTCCAGTGAGTCAACTCTTCACATGAGGTGGCCATAGCAGTAAGAATATGGAAATAAAACTTATTTAACTAGATCTAAGATAAATTCATGGACATTACATATACAGTAAGTAATCTGGATAGATATGCTGATTACAAATTTTTGTGGTCATAATCAACCTTTTGAAGTTGATACCTATTTATCAAAATTATCTATACTAAATCTTTTACTGTTATGTTCAAGGACAGTTTTGTGAACCAATTATAACATTAGTCTAATCCTTCATAATTTAAAGTCTAAGATAATTTACATTATAAATTAAAGCCAGAGGACAATGTTATAACACCTAGAAGATTAACATTAAATATAGACCAGTTAGAGGGGGTTTTACAATCATAAAATATAAACTTTCCTTTGATCTTAAAAAGCATAGGAAAAGTATGAGAGAGAGTAATCATTTGCATAAGCTAATCCAAAAATTTAGTGGTAGAGGTACAATGTGGTATATATAATAATGCTTTTATTTTTAAAATATTAAATGATCTTTCTTAATATAACATAAATAAAATTTGAAGCAAATGCTACCTCATTAAAGCATATTCTTATAAATATACAGTGGATTAGAAATTAATGGATGATAATAGAACTACATTGATGTCCAGTTGTTAAGTCATGTCCAACTTTTTGCAACCCCATGGACTGCAGTACACCAGGCTTCCCTTCATTATCTCCTGAATTTTGTTAAAACTCATGTCTATGTGAGTTGGTGATGCTTTCCAACCAGCTCAACTTCTGTCATCACTTTCCCTTCCTGCTCTCAATCTTTCCCATCATCAGGGTATTTCTGATGAGTCAGTTCCTCACGTCATGTGGCTGAAAAATTGGAGCTTCAGCTACAGGTTTAGGTCTTCCAGTGATATTCAAGGTTGATGTCCTTCAGGACTGATTGGTTTGATCTCCCTGCTGTCCTAGGGACTCGCAAGAGTATTCTCCAGCACCACAATTCACTCCAGCACCACAAGTAAAAGGCATCAATTCTTTGGCACTGAGCCTCATTTTGGAGAAGGCAGTGGCACCCCACTCCAGGACTCTTGCCTGGAAAATCCCATGGATGGAGGAGCCTGGTAGGCTGCAGTCCATGGGGTCACTAAGAATGGGACTGAGCAACTTCACTTTTACTTTTCACTTTCATGAATTGGAGAAGGAAATGGCAACCCACTCCAGCGTCCTTGCCTGGAGAATCCCAAGGACAGGGGAGCCTGGCGGGCTGCCATCTATGGGGTCGCACAGAGTTGGACGTGACTGAAGCGACTTAGCAGCAGCAGCAGCCGCAGCCTCCTTTACAGTCCAACTGTCACATGACTACTGAAAAAAACATAGCTTTGACGATATGTACCTTTGTCGGCAAAGTAATGTTTCTGCTTTTTAATATGCTGTCTAGGCTGGTCATAGCTTTTCTTGCAAGGAGCAAGTGTCTTTTAATTTCATGGCTGCAGCCACCAACTGCAGTGACTTTGGAGCCCAAGAAAATAAAGTCTGTCATGTTTCCACTGTTTTCGCATCTATTTGCCATGAAGTGATAGGACCAGATACCATGATCTTAGTTTTCTGAATGTTGAGTTTTAAGCCAACTTTTTCACTCTCCTCTTTCACTTTCATCAAGAGGCTCTTTAGTTCTTCTTTGCTTTCTGCGATAAGGGTGATGTCATCTGCATATCTGAGGGTATTGTTATTTCTCCAGGCAATCTTGATTCCAGCTTGTACTTTATCCACCCCAGCATTTTGCATGATGTACTCTGCATATAAGTTAAGTAAGCAGGATGACAATATACAGCCTTGACGTATTCCTTTCCCCATCTGGAACCAGTTTATTGTCCCATGTCCAGTTCTAACTGTTACTTCTTGACCTGCATACAGATTTCTCAGGATGCAGGTCAGGTGGTCTGGTGTTCCCATCTGTTTAAGAATTTTCCACAGCCGGCTGTGATCCACACAATCAAAGGCTTTTGGCTTTGTCAATAAAGCAGATCTTTTTCTGGAACTCTCTTGCTTTTTCTATGTTCCAACGGATGTTGGCAATTTGATTTCTGGTTCCTCTTTTCTAAATCCAGCTTCAACATCTAGAAGTTCTCGGTTCACATACTGCTGAAGCCAAGCATGGAGAATTTTTCAGCATTTCTTTGCTAGCATAGGAAGTGAATGCAACTGTGTGGAAGTTTGAACATTCTTTGGTATTGCCCTTCTTTGGGACTGGAATGAAAACTGACCTTTTCCAGTTCTGTGGCCCATGCTGAGTTTTCCAACTTCGTTGCAAACTGAGTGAAGCACTTTAAAAGCATCAACTTTTAGGGTCTGAAATAGTTCAGCTGGAATTTCATCACATGCACTAGCTTTGTTTGTAGTAATGCTTTCTACTTGACGTTACATTCCAAGATATCTTGCTCTAGTTTAGTGACAACACCATCATGGTTACATGAGTCATTAGGACTTTTTTTTTATATAATTCCTCTGTGTATTATTGCCACCTCTCTTAATCTCTTCCGCTTCTGTTAGGTCCTTGCCATTTCTGTACTTATTATGCTCATCTTTGCATGAAATTTTGCCTTGGTATCTCCAATTTTCTTGCAGAGATCTCTAGTCTTTCCCATTCTATTGGTTTTACCTATTTCTTTGCACTGTTTACTTAAGAAGGCTTTCCTATCTCTCCTTGTTATTCTTTGGAACTCTGCATTCAGTTGGAATATCTTTCCTTTCCTCCTTTCTTTCTGCTTCTCTTCTTGTCTTAGCTATTTGTAAGGCCTCATTAGACGCCCACTTTTCCTTCCTGCTTTTCTTTCCCTTGGAGTGGTATTGGTCACTACCTCCTGTTCAATGTTACAAACCTCCATGCAAAGTTCTTCAGGCATTCTGTCTACCACATCTAATCTCTTAAATCTATTAATCACGTCCACTGTATAATTATAAGGGATTTAATTTAAATTGTACTTGAATGACCTGGTGGTTTTCCCTACTTTTTTCAATTTGAGATAGAACTATAAACTATGGTTATAATAACACTCAACATTTTGGGTTAGTCTCAGAAGACATTCCTAGACTAGACATTACTAGTCTAGGAAGAAATGTCTAGGACATCATTCCTAGCAAGAAGAGTTCCAGAAAAACATCTATTTCTGCTCTATTGACTATGCCAAAGCCTTTGACTGTGTGCATCACAATAAACTGTGGAAAATTCTGAAAGAGATAGGCATACCAGACCACCTGACCTGCCTCTTGAGAAACCTATATGCAGGTCAGGAAGCAACAGTTAGAATTGGACATGGAACAACAGACTGGTTCCAAATAGGAAAAGGAGTACATCAAGGCTGTATATTGTCACCTCGCTCATTTAACTTATATGTAGAGTACATCATGAGGAAAGCTGGGCTGGAAGAAGCACAAGTTGGAATCACGATTGCCCGGAGAAATATTAATAACCTCAGATATGCAGATGACATCACGCTTATGGCAGAAAGTGAAGTGGAACTAAAAAGCCTCTTGATGAAAGTGAAAGAGGAGAGTGAAAAAGTTGGCTTAAAGCTCAACATTCAGAAAACTAAGATCATGGCATCTGGTCCCATCACTTTATGGTAAATAGATGGGGAAACAGTGGAAACAATGACAGACTATTTTGGGGGGCTCCAAAATCACTGCAGATGGTGGCAGCCATGAAATTAAAGATGCTTACTCCTTGGAAGGAAAGTTATGACCAACCTAGATAGCATATTCAAAAGCAGAGACATTTCTTTGCCAACAAAGGTCCATCTAGTTAAGGCTATGGTTTTTCCAGTGGTCATATATGGATGTGAGAGTTGGACTGTGAAGAAAGCTGAGCATGGAAGAAATGATGCTTTTGAACTGTGGTGTTTTAGAAGACTCTTCAGAGTCCCTTGGACTGCAAAGAGACCAAACCAGTCCATCCTAAAGGAGATCAGTCCTGGGTGTTCATTGGAAGGAATGATGCTGAAGCTGAAACTCCAGTACTTTGGCCACCTCATGCAAAGAGCTGACTCATTGGAAAAGACCCTGATGCTGGGAGGGATAGGGGGCAGGAGGAGAAGGGGACGATAGAGGATGAGATGGCTGGAATGCATCACCGACTTGATGGACATGAGTTGGGGTAAACCCCGGGAATTTGACAGACTGGCCTGGTGTGCTGTGATCCATGGGGTTGCAAAGAGTTGGACATGACTGAGCGACTGAACTGAACTGAGGAAGGCATTATGACAAGAAGTGAATGGAAGAGTAGAGTCAAAGAAACTAGTTAATAAATATCTTTAACACACAAGAAAGACTACAGATGAGAAGAAACTAGTTTAACTTCACTTAGGAATACAAAAATATGTAGTATGAGAAGAGAAAGCAAGGAATGTGTCAACCAGTTACTAAACTACTTGGTGGACAATAACAAAAGCCAGAAATTACTAATATTTGAGATTCAATTTGAGACTCAGTTTTGACATCAGAGAAATCAGAAAGAATGCATGTTTCCAGCACAAGATTATTTCTTTGTTTTCTGAGATGCCTAATTAGAGTTTTTAATGTGAAGATATAAGTAAAATCTAAAACAAAAAAGAAGGGGAGTTTGGAGTTAGGAAAGGATGTTCATTCATCAAAAAAGAATTGACTTAAAAGCTTTTCATCACAGTAGTACAGTCTGGATAGAGGAAGACCATCCTGGCAAGAAACTACGCTCAATACAAAAAGGAGACCACTGACAGTCATACTAGCTGTGCACTGTACAACAGAAACAGGTGCCACTTACATAGACTATGATATACCTGGAGTCTCCTGGAGTTTTTATTGCATCGCTTTCCCAGCTCTACTTGTTAGTTGGGGAATATAGTATATACTCCCTTTTCCTGCATGCCACACAGATCCCCTTGAGACAAATTTCAGATAAAATAGATTAAGTATTCTTTTATGGTACTGATTCTTAAGAAATCCATTGTATGTTTCACAGACTTCCATTGTTTAAATAATTCCAATTTAGTTTACTAAATTCCAATTTAGTAAATATGAAATATGTTCCTTGCCTCAAAATATTCTTAAATTAAAAAAAAATTATAAGCTAACCAAATGAAAGTTCACCTTACCTTTCATTAAAATATATGAACATAAAACAAATTATATCATAACTTTATTTTTCCTTATCTTAGTCATTCTACTTTTGTATAAATTTGAGGGGTTGAAAAGCTTCATTTTGATTAATTTTTGAATGCCTATGTTGGCTTTAATGAAAGTGGAAATCTTTATTATAAAGTCTATATTTTATTTTGTTTTGTTTCTCTTTGAGAAAATTATTTTGAAAATATTGTTGAGTTAGCCAAAACCACTGCATCACTTTCTTATTCTATTTGAAAAGTAAGGGATGGACAAGATGCTTTAAGAACTACATCTGTATGTAAATGCCACAGAGAAGATGTATTCAACAAACACCTTCAGAACCAGATCACTACATATAAGAAATCAAGACAGGTCTCCTTTTAAAGCAAAGGGCTAAAAGGAAAAGAAAAAAAAAATGATTTGAAAAGTAGTTAATTTGTACCTGTTACTTTCTGAAACTTCCAAGATTATGGATATAAAACCTGTGAGAACATCTTTTGTTTCACAGGCAGCATGTATTTTAGATTAATGGAAATGCTACTTTGCTTTGGACAAGGATTAGAACAACATTTTAGCAATCCTGATGCAGGAAGTATATTTGAAGGTTTTTTGGGGTTTTTTTGCCCTTTATCTTTTCAAAAAATATTTACTGAGTTGGCCAAAAAGTTCATTCAAGCTTTTCCATAACATTTTACAGAAAAACTCAAAGGAACTCTTTGGCCAACCTATCTTCATGGGAAATAAATGAGGAAACATTGGCAGACTTTCAGTGGCAGACTTTATTTTTTGGGCTCCAAAATCACTGCAAATGTGATTGCAGCCATGAAATTAAAAGGCACTTACTCCTTAGAAAAAGTTATGACCAACCTAGATAGCATATTCAAAAGCAGAGACATTACTTGGCCAACAAAGGTCTGTCTGGTCAAGGCTATCTATGGTTTTTCCAGTGGTCATGTATGGATGTGAGAGTTGGACTGTGAAGAAAACTGAGCACTGAAGAATTGATGCTTTTGAACTGTGGTGTGGGAGAAGACTCTTGAGAGTCCCTTGGACTGCAAGGAGATCCAACCAGTCCATTCTGAAGGAGATCAGTCCTGGGTGTTCATTGGAAGGACTGATGCTGAAGCTGAAACTCCAATACTTTGGCCACCTCATGTGAAGTGTGGACTCATTGGAAAAGACCCTGATGCTGGGAGGGATTGGGGGCAGGAGGAGACGGGGATGACAGAGGATGAGATGGTTGGACGGTATCACCGACTCGAACGACATGAGTTTGTGTAAACTCCCGGAGTTGGTGATGGACAGGGAGGCCTGGAGTGCTGCGATTCATGGGGTCGCAAAGAGTCGGAAACGACTGAGTAACTGAACTGAACTGAATATTATCCTAAGCTATCCCTAGAAAGCAAATATTAAAATAAAACAAATGACTGAGATTGTAAAAATAACTTGGAATTTCTCAAAATAAATAACATTACTCAGTACATATTGAAGAAAATATTTTGGCAAGTATTTCTTAATAATTATAAGATTTGCAAAGTTTAAATTATTGTATTAACACAAAATCTACATTTATATTTTCAGCACAGGTAATCTTATTTTCAGTGAACTTGCTAGCAGTAGTGAAATAATTACCAGAACAATTCACCCTAGTATTCAACTTTCATTTCTTCAAGTTAGTTTCATCTTTTTCTTCCTAAGTAGAATATTGGAGAAGGCAAAGGCACCCCACTCCAGCACTCCTGCCTGGAAAATATCATGGAAGGAGGAGCCTGGTGGGCTGCAGTCCATTGGGTCGCTAAGAGTCGAACACGACTGAGAGACTTCACTGTCCCTTTTCACTTTCATGCATTGGAGAAGGAAATGGCAGCCCACTCCAGTGTTCTTGCCTGGAGAATCCCAGGGACGGGGGACCCTGGTGGGCTTCCATTTATGGGGTCCCACTGTCGGACATGACTGAAGCGACTTAGCAGCAACAGCAGCAGAGAGAATATTATATAGAGAGAGGGGCTGCCAAATTTGCATTTGAAGATTGAAGTAACACAGTAAGTTTAAAGGATTTTACATATTGGCTAAAAAAAATGAAATGCTTTAAGTATGAGAAATAGGACATCAATCTTTTTTTACAAACATTGATGAAGGCAAATCATATAGGCATGATAGAGCTGAAAAGCTACACACTAGAAGGACATACTCCAAATTTTTATTGAAGTAAAAATTAAGCAGTACATTCCCATTCAATATTATTTTTTGGATTTCTTTGAAGAGTCAGTTAAACCACTGATTTATTTCTCTATTATGACATTCTGACTTCTTAATCACTTATAACAAGGTATCCTATTTAAGTGCATTTTTGCAGAGAAACCTGGAGTGATTATCTTCCAAACTATACATATAAGATATTAATGTCTTTTAAATTTATAATAAACTACCTTGGTATTTTTAAATATTTTCCTTTCTTTACATTCTACCACTCTCAAGTAAATGCACTCTTTCTGTAGGCTTGAATATAGCACCTTCTACCTCATTCTTTGGCACTGTGGGCAAGTGCTCTTATTGGTTCTTTTTTGTTAGCAATTAACATGGCCTCTGGTGCATACACTGAGTGATGTCTGCCAAACAGATGGATTTCAGCACCTCTTAAATGAAAGCTGTCCTTGAATCCTTGAACAAATTTTATATACTATATAAAAGAGCTTAGTTATACCTTTAAATGTCCTCTGAAACGCGAAAGAATTATTGAAAATCACTGTTACTTCATTAATTCCCAATGAATTTAATCAAAAAGTACCAAAAATTAGGTATCTTAAGACAACAGAATTTTATTATAACACAGTTCTATACACAGAATTTTGAAATCAAGGGTCAGTAGCACTATGTATGCTCTGTCCTACTGAAGAATCCTGCCTTACTTCTTCCTAGCTTGCATAAGGTTGTTGGAAATCCTTGTCAGTCCTTAGCTCTAGATATGTAATTTCAATCTCTGCCTCAGCATCACATATTCTTCTTTCCTATATGTCTATATCCAAATTTTGTTCTAATAATAGTGACAATCAATGGATTAGGGCCCACATTAAAATCTAAACTGACCTTATCTAAAGCTGAACATATCTGCAAAGATTGTATTTCCAAATAAAGTCACATTTACAGATACAAGGGACTTGGGTCTGAATATATATTTTTAAGGGAAACATAATTCTACTCCCTAAATGTTGGAACAAAAAGTGGCAGGATTAATGGATATAGCATGAGCAGGGATTTCATGTAACTGGCTAAAAGACTATTATCTTTCAACATTCAATTCAGGGCCTAAAGTTCTTTGTAAGTTTCCCTGTCAACCATAATCTGAATGGTTCTCCATTTTGTGAATTCATAAATACTTTTAACCAGTATCTTCTATTTGGCGTTTTTACACCTTTCTTCAAGTACATAATACAAAATATAAAAACTAGGCTGCTTATTATTCTATTTTTTTCTTTTAAGGATACTATAGACTTTAAGACTACTCTAACATGTAATAGTTACTTAGAGATAATTAAATTCCATACTTTCCATTATGTTTTATTTAGCATGATGAATCTTACATGATTACATAGGGGAAACAAATATAATGATGTCTTAAAACCACAACATTATGTGTGTCCAGATAATTAAATGTGGGGCAAAAAGGTATTTTGTACAGCAAAGGAAACCAGAAACAAAACAAAAAGACAACCTACTGAATGGGAAAATATAGTTTCAAATGAATCAAATGAGAATATACTGCTTATGAAAGACCTGCTTTAGGGCAAAGGACACATACAGATTGAAAGCAGGGATGGAAAAAGATATTTCATGCAGTCAGAAATGACAAGAAAGTGGGGCTAGCAATATTCATATCAGACACAATGGACTTTGAAAGAAAGAACAGTAAATAATGAAAAAAGAATCAATACGAAAAGAAGACATTATACTCATTAACATATAAACACCTTATACAGGAGCACCTAAATACATAAAACAATACCAACAGACATAAAGGGAGAACCTGACAGAAATACAATAATAGTAGGAGACCTTAACACCCTATTCACATCAGTGGAACAGATCTTCCAAACAGAAAATCGATAAGGCGACAAAGATTCTTACAGTTGGACTTCATTGATATTTTCTTTTTTTTTAATTTAAATTTATTTATTTTAATTGGAGGCTAATTACTTTACAATATTGTATTTGTTTACATTAAAAAAATTCAGAATTCATTTTCTTCTCATGTGCAAATGAAACTTTCTCTGGGAGAGACTACCTAATAGGACAGAACAAGTCTCAACAATAAGAGGACAGGAATTATTTCAAGCATCTTTTCTGACCAAAATGGCATGAAACTAGAAATTAATCTCAGAAAGATAAACAAGTAAAAAAAGATTACATGTGGAATGAACATGAGACTAAAAAAAAAAATGGGTCAACGATGAAATCAAAGAAGAAATTTTAAAAATGCTTGGACCATTAAGTACTAGTGATGCAATGTACAACATCACATACATATAATTAATATTGTTGTACATTATATATTAAAGAAAATAAATTCTAAGAGTTCTCATCACAATGGAAAATCGTTTCTGTCTTTAATTTCATATCTTTATGAGACGATGGAGTTTACTAAACTTAGTGTGATAATCATTTCATGATGTACATCAGTCAAATCATTATGTTACACTTATATAGTGCTGGGTGTCAATTATATCTCAGTAAGACTGGAAAAAAAAAAAACAAAAAAACAAATACTTTGATAAAAATGACAAAACAAACCCATACAAATCTGTGAGATGCAACAAAAGCAGCTTTAAGAAGGAATTTCATGCAATACAGGCCTTCCTCAAACGACAAGAAAAATCTCAAATAACAACCTAACCTATTAACTGGAAGAATTAGAAAAAGAGGAACAAACAAAACCTAAGGTTTGCAGAAGAAAGGGAAAAAAAAGGAAAGATAAAAGAAGAAATATATTAGACATTCATAAAATAGGAGAAAAAAAATCAATAAAACAACAGCTAATTCTTTGAAAGGATAAACAAAATCAACAAACCTCTGCCCAGACTCATGAAGAAGAAAAGAGAGACCCAAGTAAAATAATAAAAGAAAGAGGGGAAGTAACAACCTATAAAAGATATACCAAAAATAAATAAATAAATAACAGAATACAATGAACAAATAAATGCCAACAAATCAAAAGTGAATCAAGAAGAAAAAGATAATTTGAACAGACTGATCACTACAAGTGAAACAGAATCTGTAATTAAAAAAAAAAAAAAAAAAAAAACCTCCTTGTAAACAAAATCCAGGACTGGACAGCTTAACTGGGGAAAGTTACCAAACATGCAAAAAAGAACTTATATCAATCCATCTCAAATTTCTTCCAAAACATAAAAGAGGGGCCATTCTCAAAGTCATTCTATGAAACCATCATCACCCTGATACCAAAAATAGACACAGACACTACCAAAAAGGAAAATCATAAGTCAGTATCTTTGATGAATACAGACGCAAAAATTCTCAACAAAATTTTGGCAGACCAAATACAAAAACACCTAAAATGTATCATACACCTCGGCCTGGGTGGATTCATTTCAAGGTCAGAAGGATGATCCAATACATACAAAGCAATCAACGTGACACACCATACCAACAAAAAGAAAAACAAAAAACACACCATCTCAATAGATGTAGAAAAAGCATTTAATAAAATTCAACCTACATACAGATGACCAACAAGCACATGAAAAGATGCTCAACATTGCTATTAAAATTATAATAGTGTCCGACTCTTTGCGACCCCACGCACTGTAGCCTACCAGGCTCCTCTGTCCATGGGATTTTCCAGGCAATAGTACTGGAGTGGATTGCCATTTCCTTCTCCAGGGGATCTTTCCAACCCAGGGATCAAACCTGGGTCTCCCTCATTGTAGACAGACGCTTTACCATCTGAGCCACTAGGGAAACTTTATTATAATTATTAGAGAAATACAAAGCAAAACTACAGTGAGGTCTCACTGGTCAGGATGGCTATTATCAAAAATCTACAAACAATAAATGCTGGAGTGAGTATCGAGAAAAGGGAACCCTCCTACACTTCTGGTAGAGTGTAAACTGAAACAACTACCATGGAAAACACTATGGAAGCTCCTCAAAAAACTAAAAATAGAACTATCATATGACCCAGAAATTCCACGCCTGGGCATATACCAGAAGCAAATCATAATTCAAAGAGATAGATGTGCCCCAATGTTCACAGCAGCACTATTTATGACAGCCAGAACATGGGAGTAGCCTAAATGACCACTGATAGAAGAATGCATAAAGATGATGCAGTCAATATTTACAACGGAATATTACTCAGCCATAAAATGTAATGAGATTAGGTTATTTTTAGAGACATGGATGGACCTAGAGAATGTCATACAGGGAGAAATCAGTCAGAAAGAGAAAAACAAATATTGTATAACATCACTTATATAAATGGTAAAGATGATCTTATCTGAGAAGCAGAAACAGAGACAGTCTTAGAGAACAAATGTATGGATAGCAAAGGGGCGGGGAGTGGGAAGAATTGGGAGATGGTGATGCATGCATATATACTACCAATGCTATGTATAAAATAGATAACCAATGAGAACATACTGAAGAGCACAGGAAATGACATAATGCACTCTGGTGACCTGAATGAGAATGAAGTTCAAAAGGGAGGGAATATATGTATATGTATGGTTGATTCATTTTGCCATAAAGTAGAAACTAACACAACATTGTAAAACAACTGTACTCCAATAAAAATAATTTTTAAAAATAAGTAAATAAAAATAAAGAAAAAATTAAAAATATAAAGGCAACCCTCAGAATGGGAGAATATATTTACAAATGCAAGGGATTAACATCCAAAATATCCAAACAGCTCATTCAACTCAATTAAAAAAAATAATGGAATCAAAAATTGGGGAGAAGATCTAAATAGACATTTCTCCAAAGAAACCATACACACAGTGAGAAACAACATGAAAAGATGCTCAGCATCACTAAATATTAGAGAACTATAACTAAAACTATAATGAGATATCACATTAGGCTGGTCAGAATGGCTATTATCAAAATATCTACAAAAAATAAATGCTGGAATTTGCAAAGTATATAAGCAACTCATACAACTCAGTAACAGAAAAAAATACAGCCCAATCAAAAAATGGGTAGAAGACCTAGATAGATATTTCTCCAAAGAAGATATACAGATAGCCAGTGAACATATGAAAAGATGCTCAACATCACTAATTATTAAAGAAATTCAAATCAAAAAAACAGTGAGATATCACCTCACACCAGTCAGAATAGCCATAGTCAAAGAAATCAACAAACAATAAATGCTGGAGAGGTTGCAGAGAAAACAAAACACTCTTGCATTGTTGATGGGAATGTAAATTGATACAGCCACTACAGAGAACAGTATGGAGATTCCTTAAACAACTAGGAATAAAACTACCATATGGACCAGCAATCCCACTAATGGGTATATACCCTGTGAACACCATAATTGAAAAAGACACATGTACTCCAAAGTTCATACCAGCACTCTTTACTCAATAGCTAGCCCATGAAAGGAACCTGGACATTCATCTGTCAATGGATGAATACTCAATGGACAGATGAATGGATAAAGAAGATGTGGTACATATAGATAATGGGATATTACTTAGTGATTAAAAAGAATGAACTTGAGTCAGTTCTAGTGAGGCGGATAAACCTAGACCCTGTGATACAGAGTGCAGTAAGTCAGAAAAACAATTATCATGTATTAATGCATATATATGAAATAAAAAAAATGGTGTTGATGAACTTAAGTTGTAGAGAAGGAATAGATATGCAGATATAGAGAATGACTTGTGCACACAACAGGAGAAGGAAAGAGTGGGATGAATGGAGAAAGTAGAAACAATATATATATACTACCATGTGTAAAATAGATAGCTAGTAAGAAGATCCCATATAACACAGGGAGTCCAGCTTGAAACTCTGTAATGACCTAGAGGGACAGCATGGGGGGTAGGAAGGAGGCTCAAGAGGGAAGTGATACATATTTAATTATGGCTGATTAGTGCTGTTGTATGTCAGAAACCAACACAACACTGTAAAGCAGTTTTCCTACAATCAAAAAAAAATTTTTTTTAATAAATAAAAAAATGAATGCTGTAGAGGGTGTGGAGAAAAGGGAACTCTCTGACACTGTTCGCTGGAATGTAAATTGGTACAGCCATTATGGAGAACATTATGGAGGTCTTCAAGAAAAATAAAAATAGAACTACCATATGACCCATCAATTTCACTTCTGGGCATATACCTGGAAAAAAAAAAACATAATTCAAAAAGATACACAGACCTCAATGTTTACAGCAGCACTATTTACAATAGCCAGGAAATGGAAATAATATAAATGTCCATCAATAAAAGAATGGATAAAGAAGATGTGGTAAATATGCATGCTGTACAAACATGTATATATGTTGTTGTTATTGTTCGTTTCCTCAGTCATGTCTAACTCTTTGTGACCATATGGACTGCAGAACGCCAGGCTCCCCTGTCTTTCACTATCTCCTTGAGTTTGCTGAAACTCATGTCCACTGAACGTGCCATCCAACCATCTCATCTTTGTCATCCCCTTCTCCTCCTGCCTTCAGTCTTGCCCAGCATCAGCGTGTTTTCCAATGAGTCAGCTCTTCCCATCTTTGATTCAGTTGGCCAAAGTACTGGAGTTTCAGCTTCAGCATCAGTCCCTCCAGTGAATATTCAGAGCTGGTATTCTTTAGGATTGACCGATTTGATCACCTTGCTGTCCAAAGGACTATCAAGACTCTTCTCCAGTATCACAGTTTGAAAGCATCAATTCCTCAGAGCTCACTTTTACTTTTCACTTTCATATTGGAGAAGGAAATGGCAACCCACTCCAGTGTTCTTGCCTGGAGAATCCCAGGGACGGGGGAGCCTGGTGGGCTGCCGTCTATGGAGTCGCACAGAGTCGGACACGACTGAAGCGACTTAGCAGCAGCAGCAGCAGCAGCAGCCTTCTTTATGGTCCAACTCTCATATCCATACATGATTACTGGAAAAATCACAGCTTTGACTATAGGGACAATCGGCGGCAAAGTGATGTCTCTGCTTTTTAATACACCGTCTAGGTTTGTCAGTTTTCTTTCCCAAGAAGCATGTATCTTCTAATTTCCTGGCTGCAGTCACTATCCACAGTGATTCTGGAACCCAAGGAAATAAAGTCTGTCACTGCTTCCATTTTTTCCCCATCTATTTGTCATGAAGTGATAGGACTGGATGGCATGATCTCAGCGTTTTTTTTAATGTAGAGTTTTAAGCCAACTTTTTCACTCTCCTTTTACCCTCATCAGGACACTCTTTAGTTCCTCTTCACTTTCTGCCACAAGGGCGGTGCCATCTGCATATCTGAGGTTATTGATATTTCTCACAGCAATCTTTTCTCCAGCTTGAGCCTCATTCAGCCCAGCATTTTGCATAATGTACTCTGCATAGCAATTAAATAAGCAAGGTGACCATATACAGCTTTGACGTACTCCTTTCCCAATTTTGAACTAGTTTGGTGTTCCATGACTGGTTCTAACTATTGCTTCTTGACCTGCATACAGATTACTCAGGAGGCAGGTAAGGTGGTCTGGTATTCCTATCTCTTTAAGAATATTCTAGTTTTGTGATCCACACAGTCAAAGTCTTTGGCATAGTAATGAAGAAGAAGTAGATGTTCTTCTGGAATTTCCTTGCTTTTTCTAAGATCCAGGGGATGTTGGCAAATTGATCTCTGGTTCCTCTGCCCTTTTAAATCCAGACTGTACATCTGGGAGTTCTTGGTTCATGTACTGTTGGAGCTGAGCTTGAAAGATTTTGACCCCATGGACTGTAGCCCACCAGGCTCCTCCATCCATGGGATTTTCCAGACAAGAGTACTGGAGTGGGGTGCCATTGCCTTCTCAAAATATGCTATCTAGGTTGGTCATAACTTTCCTTCCAAGGAGTAAGCGTCTTTTAATTTCATGGCTGCAGTCACCAAAATGGTACAGATGAACTTATTTTCAAAGCAGAAATAAAGACAAACAAGTAGAGATAAAACTTACGAATACCAAGCGGGAAAGAGTGGGTGGAATGAATTGGGAGACAGAGATCGACATATATACACTATCATGTATGAAATAGATAACTAATGAAACCTACTTTATAGCACAGGGAACTCTACTCAGTGCTATTTTGTAACCTAAATGTGAAGGAAATCTGAAAAAGAGGGGATACATGTATATATATAAATGATTCATTTTGCTGTATAGAAGAAAGCAATACAACACTGTAAAGCGATTATACTCCAGTTTTTTTTTAAAGAATACTATGAAAAAGAAGTTAGAGAGGAAACATCATGTACATAAATTGAAGTGGTCTTTTTAGAAAACTTTCAAAATGCTTCTCTCAGTAGTCCCCAGTTATTTGTGTTAATTCTGGTTTCATCTATTATGTAATTTTTATTTTAATGGATGAGCAAGCAAGGCTCATTATTTAATGGATGAGCAAGCAAGGCTATATTATAGAAGTGTTACCTCTTCTAGGTACACTGTCAAACAGGTTTTCCTTAAGGTAGAAAAAAATACATTCAGATGTACTAAAAATGGTAAATTAACCATACTAGGGATTCTTAGATATCTATAAGAAGTTTTGTTTGATGCAAATTCATATTTAGGTATCAACTAAATATCTAGTAGGAACTTTAGGCGTTTAAAAGCATTAATCCATATTGTGCTATTCATATGTCAGAGTTTCAGGCTTTCAAAATGTTTTACTGATATATGGCATATATTTTTGAAAAAGCCCTGGTTGTATGCATAACAAGAATTACTTTTGTCAGAGATTACACTGCAGTAACTATTAGAAGATCTTGGTTTTCATCCTGAATTTTCAACATACACAATAAGCCTGAAAACGTATTTCCCTCAAAGAACCCTCTGGTCAGCTGGATCCCTAAAATCCCTCTGGCTCTTACCATTTTATGAGTACTCTATTCGTCTAAAGAGAAGCAATCATGTTGGAAGAATGGGTAAGGAAAACGTAGCATACACATATAAAGAAATAACATTCAACCTTAGGAAATAAGAATCCTGCTATATTCAACAATATGGATGAACCTTAAGGACATTACATTAAGTGAAATAAGCCAGCCACAGAAAGACAAATACTGCATGATTTTGCTTATGAGATATCTTATATAGTTACAGAAACTGAGAGCGTAATGTTATTTGCCAATGGCTGGAGGGAAAGGAAATGGAGATTTGCTATCCACTAGAATTAAAGTTTTAGTTATGTAAAACAGGTAAGTTCTATTCTACAGATCTGCTGTTCAATATTGTGCCTATGGTTAAGAACACTGTATTGTATACTTAAAATTTTGCTAAGAAGGTAGATCTTATGTTAAATTCTCTTATCACAGCAATGAATGTTAATTCAAAATTAAATAACCACAATACATATTTAATCAAATTGTTTTACTGCTGTGAATAAGCAATAATATACAGAACCACAGCTTCTTCACTGTACATTTTTGTCTCATAATTGTCATAAATAAGGTGGTAAAGAGAAATACTTGTTTGATAGGATTAGTATATGTAATATTTATTTTGTAGAATGAAATTATAGTCAGTTACTTCTAATTAATTTATCTTATTTAGTTGGATAATTGTTGATTCACTAACACAATCTTTGTGCTATCCATTATATAAATCCTTACCATATATTTAAATGTATATATTATATAATTAGTTTGATTTTATATACCATGTTAATTTGACTTTCAGTTTTTTGACTGGTAAATATTTTAACTCTTGTAGGATGGCTTATAGGACAGTTATATTGACAGAGTACGATAGTGATAAAACCAAACTTATTGTTTTACTTGCCATAGCAATGACTGGAATAATCTAGTTTGCAGACTACTGATTTCATGTCTATAGCATATAAATCAATACATTTGTGCAGGAGCTTGTAAATCTGCACTTTAACAAACACTGAAGGTAATTCTGATGTAAATATTACAAAAAAACCACACACACACACAAAACCCCATATGAGAAATACTGTTAAATTTGGAATTATTAGCATATATTTGTCTGTCGTTTAGTCGCTAAGTCATGTCCAACTCTTTTGTGACTCCATGGACTGGAGCCCACCAAGCTCCTCTGTCCATGGGATTTACCAGGCAGGAATACTGGAGTGGGTTGCCATTTTCTTCTCCAGGGAATCTTCCCAACCCAGGGAATGAACCCATGTCACCAGCATTGGCAGACGGATTATTTACCACTGAGCCACCAGAGAAGCCATTAGCATATATATATAAAATGTATATATTCCAAACATATGAAAGATAATATACCATATAGGTGTGTGTGTATATATATACACACACACATATACACAAACTAATGTGTACATATTTGTGTGTATATCTAATTTATGTGTTTGCATATAATATATGGGCCTCTGTGGTGGCTCTGCGGTTAAGAATCCACCTGCAATGCAGGAGATCTGGGTTCGATCCCTG
This sequence comes from Bos javanicus, assembly GCF_032452875.1. Classification (NCBI taxonomy): domain Eukaryota; kingdom Metazoa; phylum Chordata; class Mammalia; order Artiodactyla; family Bovidae; genus Bos; species Bos javanicus. The sequence goes on along the minus strand of NC_083881.1, from coordinate 51,384,986 downwards.
AGTCAGGAAGATCCCCTGGAGAAGGAAATAGCTACCCACTTCAGTATTCTTGCCTGGAAAATCCCATGGACAGAGGAGCCTGGTGCTACAATCCATGGAGTCACAAAAGAAACACACACACTTTTACCTAGTGTCCTTTCAATGGCAATCTGCAATGTCGTCTTATTCTTCCTTCTTCATACTTCTCTTGCCTATGTGACACCTTATCCCTTGTATTTCCTCCTATCTCTCTGTTTTAGACTCCTATCAATGTGTTTTTGTTTTATTACCATCAATATCAAATACATATCAGTTGTGCTTCTACTCACAGCTATTGAATCATATAAATAGATACTGTCTATCAGATGGCTTTAATATGTCTCAAAGAGACTTATTACTAAAACAACTAAATAATATTACTAAAACAACTCTCAATAATCACAGTATTTCTATTCGAAACTTGACCTTTCTTCAACATTTTCCAACTCAGTGAGTATATCTCCGGCCTTCACCAATTTATGCTCACTAGAAAACGATGTTTTATTAGAACACCACCTTCTTTAACATTCTTCATTACAGAGGTCTTTATCACTATACCTCCTAAATATGTATCAGGTTATTCTACTTCTTTATCACCATCAATATCATCCTAATACAAGCTATCATGATTTTTTTCTTAAATTACAGCAATCACCTCTTAAGAGATTTTCTTGTAGCTAATCTGGCCTCACTTCAAATCAATCTCTATATTTCAGTAAGAATTATCATCTAAAAATGCAAACCTCTTCATTTAATTGATTTTGATAAAAATCCTTCAATAAATTATCAGTATTCTTATCAAATTTTTACATTTCTTAAAATACCCTTTTAGTCTAGATTTTACCTATGACTTCATTTCACTAATTCCACCATTCTTCACTCAATTACTGATTTTACTTTACACTTCAATGATAACAGTGCATTAAAATTTTTAAAACAGCATAAATATGTATTTTCTTTTTAAAAATATTATATCCTAAAATTATGTTTTGAAAACTCTGCAGTTTCATGAGACCATGTCTTGAGTTTCTAAAGAAATAGATCATATTCACCCATATCATAGTGTTTAATTTTTGCCTTCAAATAACATGGTACCTAAAAGATATACTTACAAAACGAAAGGCAAATTATTTCCAAGACTATTCAATTAATTTGAAAAGAATGCCAAATATGAACTGGCACACTAAGGAACAGAACTGTAGGAACAACTTTTATTTCCTTTCACAAGTTTTGATAAAATCAAAGTACTTTTCATTGAGTGATAAAGAAATACTTGATGAAATGCTTCATCTTTCAAAATTCCACTCTATATATCAGTATCCAATCTTCAAAATTTCCTCAGCTCTGATAATTACTCCTTATAATTTTCCTGAATCTGTTAATCTTTTAAGATATCTAATTCTTTAAAGGCCCAAATATAGTTGTTCTTGAATCCCAATTTTGCCTCAGGCAATGACATCAATGCTAAGTTGATAGAAACTGTCTACTTACCATATTGTAGGTGGCTCAGAACCTTCTATTTCTAAGTAATCATACTTTTCTTCCATTTGGAAATCAGTAAATATGAGTGAAATTGTATCCCCAGGTTCTGCTACAATGGTCCAAGTACAATCAGCATTATTATGGTACTCATTAGGAAAACTAGGGCTTGATATGATGCCACTAGATCCTCTCATTGTTCCTCCACATGCATCTTCAGCTGTTGAAAACAAAAATGAGATGTTCAGATATAAATCATTAAGAGAAATGCTATTAAATCAATTGTTAATATTATTGAATAAAGGTAACAGGACAAATGTTTTGAAACCAAATGCACATTATACTAATAGAGATTAAATAAAATGTTAAGTTCATAAAAATTTTTAATCACATATATAAATATAAATGCTATCATGACTGGGCTTGCAGGTGGTGCTGAAAGTGAAAGTGAAGTAGCTCAGTCATGTCCAACTCTTTGTTACCCTGTGGGCTGTAGCCTACCAGGCTCCTCCCTCCATGGAATTCTCCAGGCAAGAATACTGGAGTGGGTTGCCATTTCCTTCTCCAGGGGATCTTCATGACCCAGGGATCGAACCCTGGTCTCCTGCATTGCAGGCAGACGCTTTAACCTCTGAGCTACCAGTGGTCCTGGGTGGCACTAGTGGTAAAGAATCCACCACTGTGAATCCACTGTGAGTGCAAGACATGCAAGAGAGGTCGGTTTGATCTCTGAGTAGGGAAGATCCCCTAGAGTAGGAAATGGCAAATGGCAACACAGACAGAAGAGACTGGCAGGCTACAGGCCATGGGATCACAAAGAGTCAGACATGACTGAGCAAGGAAGGATGGAAGGATGGGCTATCATGATTATTTTATAATCATTGGTTGAAATAGCAATGATGTAAATAAAAACTGTACTCCAATCAGAGCTCAGAGTAAAAGAATTAAGATTTTCTTTACATTGATTAGATGATGGAGTAAAACAAAAGAAACATTGTTCTTAAGGTCTATAATGGGAAATTTTCAGTCACTTTGTGCATATTCATGATAGGTCTCAGCTTTGTTTTTATTTCCTTAATGTAGTTATGTACCAAATAAATAATATGAGAGAATATAATAAAAAATAAATTTTTGTAATTGACATTCAAAAGTTATTGAAAATGTTTGTGGAAATGCAATTTAAATAAAATACATCACATATCTAGGACACTTTAATTAGAAAGAAATAATATAGCCACTACAATAATATACTCAGCAACACATCTTTAGTAACATATTCCCTATGACTATCAAGCAATGTAAGCATATTTTGCTACATATTCATATAATACATGTATACACAGTATTATAAATGCAATGACATCAGTGACAGGTTGAGTAGACGTATCAACTTATTATACTGTAGGTGGTTCAGAACCTTCTATTTTATAAATCATACTTTTCTTCAATTTGGAAAGTTTGTACTAATGTTACGTTTGGACATTTGGACCTGCGGTTCTCATTTTCCAATAAGGGCCACAGATTCTCCATGAGTCTATTTTTAACTAATGGAGTATGTTAACAGAGAAATTATATGACCACCAATGCTTAATGCTAAAACATAAGATAAAGCTCATTGTTTAATAAAGAAATTGAAGCTATAAAATGTGTCTTATCCTAACATGGTTTAAGCTGGTCAATAGGCTACTGGTCTATTTGTACAATAAAATTTCTCAAGATTTATGCTGTTGTCTTGAGCCACTCAGGGAATTCCTTCAATTCAAATCAAATGTCTGGGGAAATATCTAGCTCTATAATGACCAATTATTGTTTGATGAAATAGCTAACACTCTATAAGGTTAATAAATAGAGATATACAGCATTCTATTTTACTACACAATGGGCACAGAATGGCAACATGCTTTGGTACTAAGAATAATTTTCTTATTAAATTGTATGCATTAAATAACATTAGCTTCATTCTGCCCCACTCTTTATCCACCTAGCTCCATAATTCAAAATTTAAAAGCATAAATATATTGCTCTTAAAAGATAACTTAATTTTTATCATACACTACGGTAAGTATGGTATTTATTTTAATGATGCCCTCTCTACTTTTTTAAGTTTGATGAGTAATTAGAATGACCTAGTGGTCCAGTATAGACTATGAGATATATTACTATAATTTTCTTGCCAGAATACACAATGTCTTCCCTCAATACGTTAACTTTAACCTCTGGTGAAAACGTCTACAGCTTTCAATCCAGAACCACAAATTATTTCCACTCTTTGTCTTCTCAGTAGTAACACCAAGGTTAAGTATTGCTTCAGAAATGAAATGTTATACTATCATGTATTTGTAGTGTAACTGGTATGCAACATACTCAAACAAGTTCTGTGAGCTCTTTATTTCTCTGTCTAGATAAAATCTCAGGGAGAAACATTTCAGTTCATACTCAGAATAAGAAAAAAATACTCCAGTTTTTAATTCAAAAATATAAATTTATCTATTAGTGTGTCTAGTCCTGGATGTTGTCATTCAGTCACCCAATCATGGCCAACTCTGCAACCCCATGGATTGCAGTGCACCAGGCCTCCCTGTCCCTCACCATCTCCCAAAGTCTGCCCAAGTTCATGTTCATTGCATCAATGATGCCATCCAGCTATCTCATCCTCTGATGCCCTCTTATCCTTCTGCCCTCAATTTTTCACAGCATTAGGGACTTGTCCAATGAGTTGGCTGTTAGTAGCAGATAGCCAAAATACTGGTGCTTCAGCATCAGTCCTTCCAATGAGGATTCAGGGTTGATTTTCCTAAAGATTGACTGGTTTGATCACCTTGCTGTCCAAGGGACTTTTAGGAGTCTTCTCTAGCACCACAGTTCCTTTGCTGTTCTGCCTTTTTTATGGGCTGGCTCTCACAATCGTACATGACCACTGGGAAGACCATAGCCTTGACTACATGAACCTCTGTCAGCAGAGTAATGTCTTTGCTTTTCAACATACTGTCTAGGTTTGTAATAACTGTCCTTCCAAGAAGTAATCATCTTCTGATTTCATGGCTACTGTCACCACCTGCAGTGATTTTGGAGCCCAAGAAGAGGAAATCTGTCTCTACTTCCACCCTCTCCCCTTTTATTTACCATGAAGTAATGGGGCTGGATGCCATGATCTTAGTTTTCTTAATATTTAGTTTTAAGCTGGTTCTTTCACTCTCATCCTTCACCCTCATCAAAAGGCTCTTTAGTTCCTCTTTGTTTTCTGCCATTAGAGTGATATCGTCCACATATCTGAGGTAGTTGGTGCTTCCTCCACCTATCTTGATTTCATTTTGTAACTCATCCGGCCCAGCATTTCTCATGATGTGTTCAGCATATAGGTTAAACAAACAGGGTGACAGAAGACAGCCTTGTCATACTCCTTTCTCTATCTTGCATCAATCAGTTGTCCCATACAGGGTTCTAACTGTTGCTTCCTAACGTGTGTACAGATTTCTCAGGAGACAGATATGATAGTCTGGTATTCCAATCTTTTTAAGAGCTTTCTGCAGTTTAATGATATAAAGGCTTTGGTGTAGTCTATGCAACAAAGACAGATGTTTTTCTTGTCATGGCGAAGGGGCCTGGGTAATGCAACGAAGCTATGAGCCCTGCCATGTAGGACCACCCAAGATGGATGGGTCATAGTGGAGAGTTCTAACAAAATGTGATCTAATCCACTGGAGAAGGGAATGGCAAACCACTGCATTATACATGCCATAAGAACCTCATGAACTGTATAAAAAAATTCCTAGCTAATCACACACAAAAAAATTATTTCATTTGGGTAAAGATTCTTTGCTTTCCTTAGCTAAGGCCTGTGGCAAATGGGGCAGAGGTGAGGGATTGAAGTCAGCTTTTCTTTTCCATTGTCCCCTCTAGAATTTCTTTTTCATCTCTCCCTACTCACTGAGTTCCCTATGATTCATCGTAGATTTGGAAGTAAAAGAGATTAGGGCACATGAATATTATTTGCCTCGCACTGATTTGGTACTGGTTTCCAAGGGCTTTGGCAGGTGATTAAAGAAAGATGATTCATTTTGATTGTAAATCTTTTCGTGCGACCCTCAGAAGTTCCCTTGTTGTGGATGAATTGTTTCTCTGGCTGACTGCTTATTTTCTCCACCCTACTGTTAGGTAGGAAATTAGGCATGAGCAACCAAAGGTGGCCTAGCCAAAAAGGATGCAAGCTATCTCTAAACCTCATCCCGGACACACCCAGAGGAGCTAACAGATATGCTACAAGACAACCTCAGAGACTTTTCCAACTCCTGCACATCAACCCTAGGCACACAGTAGAAACAAACTAACCATGAGGTCTTCCGCTTAACCGTAGGCAGCCAGGAGGCAATTAAGGATTCATAAATATTCTATACATATATACAACTGATTATATTGCAGAGGACACAACCAAATGGAGGAGACAGGAAATATAAAAGGGGGGAAGTCAAGAGGGAACAGTGGCAAGAACGACTCTTTTGAGGTTGGTCTGTTCCCATGTCTTGGGAGTGTCTGTTTAATAACGATAAATCTGCTTGAACTGTAACTGAGCTGTAACTTGTCTGTTGTTTTAAACCCTTTAGTCCGAAGATGGTCCAGAAGATGTTCCAAATTTTTATTGCAATGAGAGAACCAAGACAGAGAAATAACCAACCCAAGAACACCATGTGTATAGAATGGTATGTTCTACTCCCTTTCCAACTAAATTTCTTTATCCTTATGGGTAGACCCTTTGGGCAGGATCTAAGATAATTCCAGGCTATAACTCCCTCTCAAAAGTCTTGCATATGGTCAAGGAAACATGCCCCATTTATTTATCCTCTGTGGAAATGCAATTTCTTCCCAAATGTACACTTCTTGGTTTGCAACAGATATTTAAATATTTCAGCTAAGGTCTTAATAATAATACACTGTGTTCCCCAAGCTCCAGAGCAAACAAATCCATTTGTCTGCATGATCTCCTTTAAGAAGTAATCTAGGCACATAGAAGACAGACATCACCCCAAATTCTTGTCACATGAAATGCAGAGTAATTCATAGAATAGTTCACCCCAGGGAAAGTCTTATTTTATAGAAAAAGAACTTGAACCCAAAAGTATAATTGACCTGCATGAAAACAAGCATGGGAATCGAGACCTTCCAGCATTCAGACCAATGCTCTTGCCAATTCCTGTATCAAGTTCTCAGTTCAGTACACTTGTTTGATCTCTTTATTACTACAGAGACTATCATAGCAGCAATTGACAAAACTGTGAAATAAGTTTTCTTTTAGCTCGTTAGATATGCAACATTTTGCCTAGGTGACCTATTTGAATGCCAGAACATTTGTATTGTGATTCAACCTGGATTTACTATAATATTTATAAAAACAAATACAGTTTTATCTTGCAGTAGAATGTATTGCCTAAATAAAAACTTCATTTTTGTATCAAGAGTTAGAACAAGTAAAAGGCAAACAAACCATGAGACTTTTATATATAGTGCTGTGCTCTCTCTGCTAAATAATATTGCCTGGTCTCTGGGCAAAGTGCCTTGATACATATCGTGGCAATGACAGAACCTTTATTCTTTCAGCATCAGTCTGTCTTGGTCACCAGCCTTGCTCATTTGATTAGTGTTGTCTGTAGTATTTTCTGTCTCTTATGTCACAGAAAGGGCAGGGCTCATAGAAATTATTCAATAGAACCACAGAACATAGAACATTCAATAGAACATACTCAAGATACACATGAGGTGATACTGGTTATTTGTATAAGCTTTCTTTGAATTTTAAAGTTAATTCATTTGGTCATCTAGTCAAGCAATGTTCTTTGAGATATGCTAAAATACCAGGAGAAACTGTGTTAGTCTTTCATGCTACAGTGGTTATTTAAGTCAGCATGATACCTGCCTAACTGATAATTCTGTACATAGCAGAGATTAAGGCTCTAAATAAGTAACAAAAAACATATAAAATTACATTTCTGTCAGGTACCTTGAAGAAGGAGTGTTTAGTACTGACAATGCAGGTTTGTGGCTTTGAAGTAGGAAGTGATGATGGACTAGAAACCTGAAGGGTGAATAGTTAGGCATTAACTACATGAGGAAATGAACATTGTTTTGAGTACATACACATGTTTTTTCACCAGAGGAAATGAGCATTCTCCAAAATTCCCCAAGCTGAGAAGAAAAAAAAAAAAAAATCGATATGCAACTTCCAAGACCTTGCAGGACATTTTTGATAAGACTATGGGATGCATTCAGAGGAGCAATGGAAAGTTATTAATGGGTTTTCAGCAAAGAGATGACATGATTGGTTTTGAGTCTTAAAAATATTCTTGCTGCTCTATAAAAATGACAGAGAAAGGAAATAATGGAAGATATAGATTAGGGGACTGAATCAAGAATCCAGTCAATTTTTCTCATGCTTTATTATTCCCAAAGATAAACTATCTCTCATTTATTCAGTAGTTTAGAATATTTTTGTCTCAATATCTTCAAAATATTAGTTTGGTCTTTGTAGGTACTTTGGGATAAACAGCATAATTGCACAATAAATAAGAATAATTATCTTAGATCCATTTTTAAGAATAATGTTTTTCATCTAAAGAGTAAAGCAATATGATTATATATTTTAGACTTCTCATGATGTTAACTAGAAGTAATGATGGCTTCAAAATGTAGTTATTTAACATACTAGAAATATAAAAAGGTTGATGGTTTCTCTACTCTTGTTCTAAAAATGATTTAGGTTGTTAAGACTTAAAATGTGATTTCTTTCTTTTTTTTGAATGCAATACATAGGCTGAATGATGTTAGTGGCATGTTAAGTTTGCAGAGTCACTCACACTATTGTAAAACATGAAGGAAACAACCAACTCAGCTAACAGAATCAGTGAGGGCAATGTAGTCATTTAAGAACATGATTTTTTTAATTAATCATTTGAGTTGAAAGTTATTCCAATTACCTGCATGAAATACTAACAACTCTGTCTAAATTCTTGATGTACTCAAATATATTGATAAAAATATAGCTATTAAATTTAAAATGCTATTAAACCTAATTTTAATTGTTTATAATATTGTAAATCTACCATCAAACGCTCCTGTTTCTACACTTTAAAATAACTGAATTTATAGAAACAATACCCTTTAATTTCTTACCTATAAAGCAGGGGGAAAAGTCACAAAATAAAATCAAAATTATTGGTATTAAGAAGAAAAAAGCTTAATAATTTGCAGAAATTTATTTTTCTTAAAATCAAATTTTATTTACATTTAATTACTGTGACACTTATTTAGATACTGAAAATAACTGATCTTGCTCTGATTTTGAGTATGAGATCATACTCATTTGAAGTAGTATAAGCTGGAACTTCCACAAAAATGTCGGTCAGTTCAGTCACTCAGTCCTGTGCAACTCTTTGTGACCCCATGAATAGCAGCACGCTAGGCCTACCTGTCCATCACCAACTCCTGGAGTCCACCCAAACCCATGTCCATCAAGTCAGTGATGCCATCCAACCGTCTCATCCTCTGTCGTCCCCTTCTCCTCCTGCCCTCAATCTTTCCAAGCATCAGGGTCTTTTCAAATGAGTCAGCTCTTCACATCAGGTGGCCAAGTATTGGAGTTTCAGCTTCAGCATCAGTCAGGATGGACTGGTTGGATCTCCTTACAGTCCAAGGCACTCTCAAGAGTCTTCTCCAACACTACAGTTCAAAAGCATCAATTCTTCGGCACTCAGCTTTCTTTATAATATGACTCTCACATCCATACATGACCACTGGAAAAACCATAGCCTTGACCAGATGGACCTTTGTTGGCAAAGTAATGTCTCTGCTTTTTAATATGCTGTCTAGGTTGGTCATAACCTTCCTTCCAAGGAGTAAGTGCCTTTTTTATTTCATGGCTTCAGTCAACATTTGCAGTGATTTTGGAGACCAAAAAAATAAAGTCTGACACTGTTTCCACTGTTTCCCCATCTGTTTGCCACGAAGTGATGGGACCGTATGCTATGACCTTAGTTTTCTGAATGTTGAGCTTTAAGCCAACTTTTTCACTCTCCTATTTCACTTTCATCAAGAGGCTCTTTAGTTCTTCTTCACTTTCTGCCATAAGGGTGCTGTCATCTGTATATCTGAGGTTATTAATATTTCTCCCAGCAATCTTGATTCCAGCTTGTGCTTCCCCAGCCAGAGTTTCTCATGATGTACTCTGCATATAAGTTTAATAAGCAGGGTGACAATATACAGCCTTGACATACACCTTTTCCTATTTGGAACCAGTCTTTTGTTCCACGTCCACTTCTAACCTTTGCTTCCTGACCTGCATACAGGTTTCTCAAGAGGCAGGTCAGGTGGTCTGGTATTCCCATCTCTTTCAGAATTTTCCAGTTTATTGTGATCCACACAAAGGCTTTGGCATAGTCAATAAAGCAGAAATAGATGTTTTTCTGGCACTCTCTTGCTTTTTTGATGATCCAGTAGATATTGGCAATTTGATCTCTGGTTCCTCTGCCTTTTCTAAAACAAGCTGAAACTTCTGGAGGTTCACAGTTCACATATTGCTGAAGCCTGGCTTGGAGAATTTTAAGCATCACTTTACTAGCGTGTGAGATGAGTGCAATTGTGCAGTAGTCTGAGCGTTCTTTGGCATTGCCTTTCTTTGAGACTGGAATGAAAATTGACCTTTTCCAGTCCTGTGGCCACTACTGAGTCTTCCAAATTTGCTGGCATATTGAGTACACCACAAACATGACAGCTTAAAAAAAAAAGTTTCAAAACAAACCTACAAGTTGACTGTAACACATTTTTTCAGATATTGATCATACTGTTCTCTGTCCTGCTATTAGTTTCTTCTTAAAGAGCTTAGGAATTTTTGGAGGGAGTAGTGACAGGACATAGGCTTATTTCTTTCAAAAAAAGAAATGAATTGTACATTGTAGAAGAGGAGTACACTTGGTCAGTTCCAGATACTGCTAAGCATTCAATCCAATCTCAGATGTTACACTGGGAAATTCTGCAAATCTCCCTTGCTAAATTTCAACATTCCATCAGCACTCAAGTAAAATTGTCATTTATGTGAGGTTTTCTTTTCCTTCCCAAGACAGGCATCACTGCTATCTCCTAATTAGACAAACTATTTAATATTAAATTCATTAATTATCTATTACATATACAGAGCAGCAGGTCCACATATATAGCAACTTTCTTTATATTTAATAGTTTAGCCTTACACATCTTTATTTGTAAGAAGAAACTCTTTTTCTCATAGTGGCTTCAATGGTAAAGAATCTGTCTGCAATTCTTTGAGACCAGTGTAGAGACCAGTATAGATCCCTGGGTAAGGAAGATCCCCTGGAGGAGTGAATGGCTACTCACTCTAGTATTCTTGCTTGAGCTGCAGAATTCTATAGACAGGGGAGCCTGGTGTGCTACAGTTCATGGGGTTGCAGAGTTGGACACGACTGGTTGACTAACACTTTCATTTTCACTTTTCAAGGGAAGAAAATTAGGAACAGGGTAATTATAACACTTGTCAAGGTACAACAAATAATCTTCCAAATTTTAAAGAAACTAAAAATGTTGATCATTATGAAAGAAAACTAAAGGATTTCTCAATTTTTTATCTCTCACTTAAGCTACTTCTGATTCTTTCTAAAACAGATGAAATTAAATTCATCTGAGAAGTTGATTTATGACAACTTGAAGACAAATATTCATCATTTTTATCCAGATGACCACATCATGGAAATGAACTAAATATGACATCTCAGCACTGAAGATTTAGTTCTGAATATTCAAAGATGGTTGGATGGCATCACCAACTCAATGGACATGGGTTTGGGTGAACTCCAGGAGTTGGTGATGAACAGGGAGACCTGATGTGCTGCAGGGCATGGGGTTGCAAAGAGTCAGACATGACTGAGCGACTGAACTGAACTGAACTCAAATATGCTTTAAAGTAAATATCCCACCTCAGTTTTATTTACTTTCCTTAAGAAACATGCTTGCTGGCTCAAACAGCAAAGAATTCACCTGCAATGAAGGAGACCTGGTTCGATTCCTGGGTTGGAAAGATCCCCTGGGGAAGGGAATGGCTACCCCTTCTAGTATTCTGCTCTGAAGAAGTCCATGGACAGAGGAGCCTGGCAGTCTACTGTCCATGGGGTTGCAGAGTCGGACACAACTGAGTGACTTTCACTGAAGAGACATGTTTAGAAATGACAATGTAAGTTAATGCACTGAGGAAAGTAATTAATAAATATTTTTCACTCAATACTTCTCAGAATTTCCAAATTAAAAAAAAAAAAACACACAAGAATTCATTCAATGATAATTTAAATTATCTAAAAATCTGGAGGAAAAATAAAATCTTAAAATCAAGAAAGAGCCATGATAGCAAAACAGGGAGCAGATTTTCATGTTTTTTCAAAGAATTTTAAAAACTGAGCAAAATATATCTTTATTCAAACACTGGGCCAGGGCCATATAGAACTGTGATCCCAAAATGGAGAGGACAAAGGGGGAGGCTCCCATAATTGCCTGGCATTTGTCTAGAAGCAATTTCAAAACCATAAACCAAGGAGTGGATTTTAAAAAGAACATCATGTTCTCCCTAGAATGAGTAGACACTGTGAAGGAAATATGAAGTGCCTATAAGCCGAAAGACAGATCCAGAGAAAAGGGAGCTCTGCAGAAAAAGAATTTACAAAATCTTAATAGCTGTCCCTGGATAGGTGCTAAATACTAACAAATGCATGCAAAGGATAAAATTCCATGGTGTTAGGCAAACAGAGTCAAGGGATCTGTGGCCTGAAAGGTTCCAAGAGAGAGGCATAGTTGGATAATTTTCAATTTCCTTTGGCAAGAATGAAGAGTCCTCTGTAAATAACCAGTATCAGTTCAGTTCAGTTCAGTTCAGTCGCTCAGTCATGTCTGACTCTTTGCGACCCCATGAACAGCAGCACACCAGGCATCCCTGTCCATCACCAACTCCTGGAGTTCACTCAAACTCATGTCCATCGAGTCGGTTATGCCATCCAGCCATCTCATCCTCTGTCATCCCCTTCCCCTCCTGCCACCAATCCCTCCCAGTATCAGGGTCTTTTCCAATGAGTTAACTCTTCACATGAGGTGGCCAAAGTATTGGAGTTTCAGCTTTAGCATCAGTCCTTCCAATGAACACCCAGAACTGATCTCCTTTAGGATGGACTGGTTGGATCTCCTTGCAGTCCAAGGGACTCTCAAGAGTCTTCTTCAACACTACAGTTCAAAAGCATCAATTCTTTGGTGCTCAGTTTTCTTCACAGTCCAACTCTCACATCCATACATGACTACTGTAAAAACCATAGCCTTGACTAGATGGACCATTGTTGGCAAAGTCATGTCTCTGCTTTTGAATATGCTTTCTAGGTTGGTCATAACTTTCCTTCCAAGGAGTAAGCGTCTTTTTATTTCATGGCTGCACCATCTGCAGTGAAACTAGTATACTTACCAGCAAATTTAGAAGGGATACACTTTCAGTAGAGGAGTTAAACCATCCCTGAAGATTACTCTAGAACATCCCTAACAAACTTAAAACTCGAAAACATAAACTGAACCAAATATATATTCACTATATGCCAGATGAATGCCCAACATTTCTTAAAAGAAGATAACTAAATCCATACACTCAGTAATTTAAAATTCACAAAGTTCAACACCCAGTAAAAAATGATTAGCCATCTCAAGAAGCAGAAAATTATGACCAATTATCCAGAGAAATATCAGTTAATAGAAACAGAGAAAAAATGTGGAGATAATGGAATTAGCATACAAAAACTATATAACATATTTTAACTGTATTTTACTCTATCTAGCCTGTGCCTGGTTTTGGTATCTCCTGAGAGTTAAGAATGATTTTCATAATTCTAAAGGATTATAAAAACAGATGAAAAATAGACTAGAATTAAAGATAAATATATGATGGAGACCACATATGCTATGCAAAGTCTAAAATATTTACTACATAGCCATTTACAGAAAAAGTAAACACAGTGACTATAGTGAGAAAAGGAAGAGAAGACATAAATTAAAACCAAATGAAACTCAGATCAAAATACATTATTAAGAATAAAAATAATTGCTCAATGGGCCTTAGAGCAGATTAGATACTACAGAATAAAACATATAAAACTTGAACACAGATCAATAGAAATTATTCAAAATGAAGCAAAGAAAATAGAAGAACTTAAAAAATATTTTTTCTCCTGTAGGAAAATATGCAACAGCAGCAGCAGGAAATATGAAGCAGCTTAGCATAAATTATATTAAAATTCCAAAAAGGCTGTGGGGAGGGGAGGAACCCTAGAAAAGTATTTGAAGAGAAAAATATTTCCGAATTTGATAAAAACTAAAAATCCAGATATAAGAAGCACATGCATCTTAGCATCTTGATGTGGAGAGATAACTAGCTAAGCACTAAAACCCCTGTTCCATCTTCAAATGTAAGGTTATTGTTGGGAGACAGCTTCACAAGAATGGCAAACTTTCTAATGCTCCTCACGTCTAGGTTAAGCCATGTAACTGAATTCTTGTTAGTAGAATGTCAGTGATGTGAATTACCATTGCATGCTTTGGTCATAAAAACTTCCCACAAAATCACTGACATTTTTTCTTCTTATTTTATCTGGATACTGTGAACTTGAGTGACCTTAAAGGCCACATGTTGATGAAAGATATTTTTCTGGGTTAGTATTTGAAAACCTCTATCTCCCTCTAATTTGTAAGCTCTAAAAAGGTAGGGATTGGGCCTTTTTTTATTATTCTTTGTTGGTTATTTATTTTAAATATACCAGTGTGTACATGTATGGGCCAGAACATACTCTGACTACGTGGATCACGATAAACAGTGGAAAATTCTTAAAGAGATGGGAATACCAGACCACCTTATCTGTCTCCTGAGAAACCTGTACACAGGACAAGAAGTAAGTTAGAACTGGACATGGAACAAGCAGACTGGTTCAAAATTGTAAAAGTGGCATGTCAAGGCTGTATATTGTCACCTTGTTATTTAACTTACATGCAGAGTATATCATGTGAAATCCTGGGCTGGATGACTCACAAGCTAGAATCAAGATTGCTGGGATAAATATCAACAACCTCAGATATGCAGATACCACCCTACTGGCAGAAAGTGAAAAGGAACTAAAGAGCCTCTTGATGAGGGTGAAAGAAGAGGGTGAAAAGGCTGGCTTATAACTCAACAATAAAAAAACTAAGATCATGCCATCGGGTCCCATCACTTTATGGCAAATAGGGGAGAAATGGTAACAGTGACAGATTTTATTTATTGGGCCCTAAAATCACTGTGCACAGTGATTGTAGCCATGAAATTAAAAGACTTTCTCCTTGGAAGAAAAGCCATGACAAACCTAGAGAACATATTAAAAGCAGAGACATCACTTTGCTGACAATGGTGTGTATAGTCAAAGCTATGGTGTTTACAGTAGTCATGCAGGATATGAGAGTTGGACCATAAAGAGGACTGAGCACCAAAGAATTGTTGTTCTCAGATCATAGTGCTTGAGAACATTGATTCTTGAGAGTCCCTTGGACTGCAAGGAGATCAAACCAATCAATCCTAAAGGAAATCAACCCTGAATATTCATTGGAATGGCTGATGCTGAAACTGAAGCTCCAAACTTTGGCCACCTGATGCGAATAGCCTACTCACTAGACAAGAGCCTGATGCTAGGAAAGATTGAAGACAAAAGGAAAAGATGGCAGCAGAAAATGAGACAGGTTAGATAACAAAACCAAATCAACGAACATGAATTTTAGCAAATTCCAAGAGATAGTGGAGGGCAGAGGAGCCTGGCATACTGCAGTCCATGAGTTCACAAAAGTTGGACAGGATTTAGTGACTGAACAACAAAAACATGGTAGCTCTATGTTTTAATTTCTTAAGGAGCCTTCATAATGTTCTCCACAGTGGCTGTGCCAATTTCCAAAAACAGTATAGGAGTGTTCTCTTTTCTCCACACCTTCTCCAGCATTTATTGTTTTTCAATTTTTTAGTGATAGCCATTCTTACTGGTGTGAGGTGATAACTCATTTTAGTTTTGATTTGCATATCTTTAATAATTAGTGATGTTGAACATCTTTTCATGTGGCTCTTGGTCATCTGTATGTCTTCTTTGGAGAAATGTCTATTTAGGTCTCTGTCCTTTTTTTTTTTGCCCATATTTTTATTTATTTTTTTTTTTATGATATTCAGCCACATGAACTGTTCGTAAATTTTGGAGACTAATCCCTTGTCAGCTGCCTCATTTGTAAATATTTTATCCCATTCTGTGGGTCTTCTTTTCATTTTATTTATGGTTTCCTTTGCTGTGCAAAAGCTTTTGAGTTTAATTAGGTCCCATTTATTTATTTTCATTTTTATTTCCATGAGTCTGGGAGACAGATTGTAAAAGATACTGCTGTGATTTATGTCACAGGGTGTTCTATGTTTGTCTCTAAGAATTACAAATGGTCCAGTCTCATATTTAGGTCTTAATCCATTATGAATTTATTTTTGTGTATGGTGTTAAAGAATGTTTTAATTTTGTGTTTTTATTTACATGCAGCCATCCAGCTTTTCCAGCACGATTCACTGAAAAGACTATCTTTCCTCCATTGTATAATGTTGCCTCCTTTGTTGTAAATTAACTGACCATAGGTTTGTGGGTTTATTTCTGGGCTTTCTATCCTGCTCTGTTGATCAGGATATTTCTATTTTTGTGCCAGTACAATACTGTTTTGATGACTATACCCTTGTAGTATAGTCTAAAATCAGGAAGGCCGATTCCACCAGCTCCATTTTTCTTTCTCAAGACTGGTTTGGCTATTTGAGGTCTTCTGGATTCCATACAGATTTTAAGATTTTTTTGGTTCTAGTTCTGTGAAAAACGCCATAGGTCATTTCATAGAGATTACACTGAATCTGTACTGCCTTGGGTAGTGTAGTCATTTTGACAAAATTGATTCTTTCAATCCAAAAAAAGGGAAAATCTTTTCATCTGCTGGTCTCATATTCAATTTCTTTCAACAGCATCTTATAGTTTTGGGAGTTCAGTAAAGGTCTTTTGTCTCCTTAGTAGGGTTTACTCCAAGGGGATTTTATTCTTTTAGATACAATGATAATGGGATCGCTTTTTGTATTTCTCTTCCTGATCTCTCATTGTTGCTGCAGCTGCTGCTGCTGCTAAGTCGCTTCAGTCGTGTCCGACTCTGTGCAACCCCATAGATAGCAGCCCACCAGGCTCCTCTGTCTGTGGGATTCTCCAGGCAAGAACACTGGAGTGGGTTGCCATTTCCTCCTCCAATGCATGAAAGTGAAAAGTCAGAGTGAAGTCGTTCAGTCATGTCTGACTCTTAGCGACCCCATGGACTGCACCCTACCAGGCTCCTCCGTCCATGGAATTTTCCAGGCAAGAGTACTGGAGTGGGGTGCCATTGCCTTCTCCACTTTCATTGTTAGGTTACAGAAATACAACAGATTTCTGTGTATTAATTTTATATCCTGCAACTTTACAAAATTAATCAATGAGGCCTAGTAGTCTTCTGGTAGTGTCTTTAGGATTTTCTATGTATAGTATCATGTCATCTGCAAACAATGGCAGTTTTAACTTTTTTTCCAGTTTGGATCCCATTCATTTCTTTTCTTCTCTGATTAATGTTGCTAGTACTTCCAAGACTATGTTGAATAAAAGTGGTCTGATTGGGCACTTTTGTCTTGTTCCTGATCTTAGAGAAAATGGAGGACTAGATGGTTTCACAGGCAAATTCTCCCTGGTGACTCAGACAGTAAAGCATCTCCCTGCAATGCAGGAGACCTGGGTTTGATCCCTGGGTCGAGAAGATCCCCTGGAGAAAGAAATGGCAACACACTCCAGTACTCTTGCCTGGAAAATTCCATGGATGGAGGAGCCGGGTAGGCTACAGTCCATGGGATCACAAAGAGGCAGATACGACTGAGAAACTTCACTGGTTCACTGGTTTATAGAAGAGCCAACACCCATCCTTCTGAAACTATTATAAAAAATTGCAGAGGGAGGAAAACTCCCAGTCATGTTCTATGAGGCCACATTCACCCTGATACCACAACCAGACAAACATATACAAAAAAGAAATTTACAGGCCAATGTCACTGATGAACATAGACACAAAATACTGGCAATCTGAATCCAATGATACATTAAAAGGCTCATGATCAAGACAGATTCATCCCAGGGATGCAATAATTTTTCAATATCTTCAAATAAATCAGTATGATATATAACATCAACAAACTGAAGAATAAAAACTATATGATCATCTGAATAGACACAAAATGAGCTTTTGACAAAATTCAGCATCCATTTATGATAAAACTCTCCAGAAAGTGGACATAAAAGGGAATATACCTCAACATAATAAAGGCCATATCTAACAAACCAACAGCTAACATCATACTCAATGATGAATGTGCTGTGCTTAATCACTCAGTCGTGTCCAGCTCTTTGCGCCCCCATGGACTGTATCCCACCAGACTCCAGGGGATTCTCCAGGCAAGAATACTGGAATGCTGAAAGCATTTCCTCTAAAATCAGGAATAAAACAAGGATGTCCACTCTCATCACTTTTGTTCATTAAGTATGCTCAATGTTAGCTGTGAGTTTGTTGGGAATTTTTTAATCACAGTTTCATTATCAGTACTTATAAATGGTCGGTTCGTATTTTTTATTCATTCTTTTTATTTCTTGATGAGTATGGCTAAAAGTTTATCAATTTTGTTTACTTTCTCCAAAAACCAGCTTTTAGTTTCATGGATCTTTGCTAATATTTTCTTCATTTCTATTTAATTTATTTCTGCCATAATCATTTTGACTTTTTTTTCCTTTTAACAATTTTAGTTTTTGCTTGTTCTTCTCTCTATTATTGCTTTAGGTGTAAGGTTAGGTTGTTTGTGATTTTTCTTATTTCTTGATGTAAGACTGTATTGCTATAAACTTCCCATTAGAACTGCTTTTTTTGCATCCCATAGGTTTGGAATTATTGTGCTTTCATTTTCATTTCATTCTCTAGGTGTTTTTTTTATTTCTGCTTTGATTTCTTCAGTGATCCACTGGTTGAAAGTAAAAGTGTTAGTCACTCAGCAGTGCATACTGTAGCCCGCCAGTTCCTCTGTCCATGGAATTCTTTAGGCAAGAATACTGAAGTGGGCTGCCATTTCTTTCTCCATGGGATCTCCCCGACCCAGGGATCAAACTCAGGTCTCTTAAACTGCACCCAGATTCTTTACCATCTGAGCCACCAGGGAAACCCTATTCAGTAGCAAATTGTTTAGCCTCCATGTGTTTTGTGTTTTATACAGCTTTTTTATAGTTTATTACTAATCTCATAGCTTCATGGACAGAATAGATGTTTGATATGACTTCAGTTCTCTTAAATTTACCGAAGCTCACTTTGTAGCCTTTGTGTGGTCAATCCTAAAGAATGTTCCATGTGCACAAAGAATGTGAATTCTGCTGCTTTTGGATGGAATGCCTTTTAAAGAACAATTAAGTCTATCTGGTCTAATGTGTCATCTAAAAGCCCTGTTTTCCCTTATATATCTATATCAATATATGTATGTTAATTATAATATATATACAATATATAATCATACTAATTAATATTGATAATAAATTATAATTGTGATTAATATCAATAATTAATCAATAGTCACAATAATATAATATATAATCAATAATTACTTAAAACATAAGTGTATTATATGCTCCAACCAAAAGACAGAGAGTGCTGAATGGATACTAAAACAAGACCACATATATGCTATCTACAAGAGACCCTCTTCAGACCAAGGGACACACACAGACTGAAAGTGAGGGGATGGAAAAGATATTCCATGCAAATGGAAATCAAAAGAAAACTGAAGTAACAATACTCATATCATACAAATAAACTATAAAATAAAGACTTTTATAGAGACAAAGGAGGACACTATATATGATCAAGTGATCAAAACAAGAAGACATAACAATTGTAAACTTATAGACATCCAACATAGGAGTACCTCAATATAGAAGGCAAATACTAAGCGCCATGAAGGGAGAAATCAACAGGAACACAACAGTAGTGGAGGATTTTAACATTCAACTTTCACCAATGGACAGATGATGCATCTATTTTTGTTCACATCACATCTGTACTATTAAAGAAAGACTGACATATAGTAGAGATTTATATGAATTTACTGAATTAAATATGAAATAAATGAATATATACACCTATTTAGGCTAATCATCAAATTAAACTCTAATTTCTGAGCCATCTATGGAATAGCATAAAAAGAAAACACAAGTTATATGTCACCATTCCAAAACAGGATAATTGATAATTGGAACAAAAAATCAAAACAAAGTAGAAGGATGATAATATTTGACAAATAAATTTTAGGAACAAACTGTATGTTGTATGTCAAAAGCTTTATAATAAAAAGGTAAGCATAAATGGAAAATGCTTATTGCTGTTCAGTATGGGAGTTACCTCATTTTAAAACTTTTCTCCATATTTTACTTCAAATCATTATTTGCAGATGGAAGAATTATATATGTGGAGTATTCAAGAGAATCATCCAATAAAATATTGATTTAATGTGTGAATTAAGCAAGACTACAGTTAGAACTGGACATGAAATAACAGACTGGTTTCAAATAGGAAAAGGAGTACGTCAAGGCTGTATACTGTTACCGTGCTTATTTAACTTCTATGCAGAGTACATCATGAGAAATTCTGGGCTGGAAGAAGCACAAACTGGAATCAAGATTGCCGGGAGAAATATCAATAACCTCAAATATGCAGATGACACCACCCTTATGGCAGAAAGTGAGGAGGAACTAAAAAGCCTCTTGATGAAAGTGAAAGAAGAGAGTAAAAAAGTTGGCTTAAAGCTCAACATTCAGAAAACTAAGATCACGGCATCGGGTCCCATCTCTTCATAGGAAATAGATGGGGAAAGAGTGGAAACAGTGTCAGACTTTATTTTTCTGGGCTCCAAAATCACGGGAGATGGTGACTGCAGCCATGAAATTAAAAGACGCTTACTCCTTGGAAGGAAAGTTATGACCAACCTAGATAGCATATTCAAAAGCAGAGACATGACCTTGCCAACAAAAGTCTGTCTAGTCAAGGCTATGGTTTTTCCAATGGTCATGTATGGATGTGAGAGTTGGACTGTGAAGAAAGCTAAGCACCGAAGAATTGATGCTTTTGAAGTGTGGTGTTGGAGAAGACTCTCGAGAGTCCCTTGGTCTGCAAGGAGATTCAACCCATCCATTCTAAAGGAGATCAGCCCTGGCTGTTCTTTGGAAGGAATGATGCTAAAGCTGAAACTCCAGTACTTTGGCCACCTGATGTGAAGAGTTGACTCATTGGAAAAGACTCTGATGCTGGGAGGGATTGGGGGCAGGAGGAAAAGGGGACAACAGAGGATGAGATGGCTGGATGGCATCATCGACTCTATGGATGTGAGTTTGAGTGAACTCCAGGAGTTGGTGTTGGACAGGGAGGCCTGGCATGCTGCAATTCATGGGTCACAAAGAGTCAGACATGACTGAGTGACTGAACTGAACTGAACATAAGGGCAATACTCAAAAATATATGAGCACTAAACAATTAGAAGCTGAGGTTTTTTAAAAATATAATTTCTAATAGGATAAAAATTCAAATATCTAGGAATGAAAGTAGTGAAACAAGAAAAGCCTGAGTGAAGTTTTAAATTTATTTTTGAAAGAAAATTTAGATCTATGTAAATAAATAGACATTCCATGTTTTCAAACAGTAACCTAAAAATGTCAATTCTCCCCAGATTAATCTGTAATGTAATATAATCCCAATCAAAATTTTGGAATGTGTATGTGTGCATGTGTAGATACAAGTATGTAAACTGACAAGCTATTTTTAAAATTTACCTCGAGTCTTATGGACTCTGTGGGAGAGGGAGAGGGTGGGAAGATTTGGGAAAATGACATTGAAACATGTAAAATATCATGTAAGAAACGAGATGCCAGTCCAGGTTCGATGCACGATACTGGATGCTTGGGGCTAGTGCACTGGGACGACCCAGAGGGATGGTAGGGGAGGGAGGAGGGAGGAGGGTTCAGGATGCGGAACACATGTATACCTGTGGCGGATTCATTTTGATATTTGGCAAAACTAATACAATTATGTAAAGTTTAAAAATAAAATTAAATTAAATTTAAAAAAAAAAGAAATCTTGAAAAAAAAATAAAATAAAATTTACCTCGAAATTCAAAAAGCTAATAAGCATATCTAAGATAATCTTAAAGAGGAAAATAAATTTAAGTTACCACCATTAAGATTTATTATTATAAAGCTACACTAATCAAAACAATGAGGGATTAAAAGTAAATATAGATCAGTCAACCAATGGAACAGAAAAAAAGATTTCAGAAAAATACATACCTGCATACACACAAACACACTTAAACATTTGATTTGTGAAAAAAGCGGCACTGCAGAGCAGTGGGAATAGAACATCTTTTCATTAAATGGTGCTCAATCAATTGGATATCCACATTTTAACCATAGACTTAAATAAAAAAGGTGAAAGAATTCAGATCCTGCATGTGTGCTCAGTCATGCCTGACTCTGTACAACACCTCGGGCTGTAATCAGTCACGTTCCTCTGTCCATGGGATTTTCCAGGCAAGAATACTGGAGTGGTTTGCCATTTCCTACTCCAGGTGATCTCTAGACCCAGGGATCTAACCCATGTCTCCTGCTTCTCCTGCATTGGCAGGTAGATTCCTTATCACTAGCACTACAAGGGAAGCCCTCAGATTCTGAAACAATGTAAAATATCCTTAGGATTGTCCAAGTTTTCTTAAATAGGTATATTATACTACATAAAAATTAGGAATTATATTTTTAAAGTAATTTCACTAGGAGAATCCAGACACAAAGTGGAAGATACTTCCAATATTTGATACTTCCATAATTGATGAGGTTTCACCCAAAATATATTAAAAACTACAAATCATTAAGTAACAAGCAAACAACTTACTAGAAAAATAGACAAAACACTATAATTAGCATCTCACAATTGAAAGCAGAGGAATTGCCAATGGACATATAAGAAAGGTACTCAATAGTCATCAAGGAGATTAAAATTAAAATCACAATAACTCTCTACTACACACACACACTAGAAAGTTTAAAATTACAAAAATTGATAATGTAAAAGTTTAGTAAGAAAATGAAACAGTCCAAATTTCTGTATCCCCCTGGTAACTGTAAATTAGTATAGTCACTTTGGAAAAGTTATTGGCTGCTATCTAATAAAACTCTAAATACCATATGACAATGTTTCTGCTGCTGCTGCTAAGTCACTTCAGTCGTGTCCGACTCTGTGCGACCCCACAGACAGCAGCCCACTAGGCTCCTCTGTCTCTGGGATTCACCTGTCAAGAATACTGGAGTGGGTTGCCATTTCCTTCTACTGTTAAGTATTTTCTCAGATGCACTGAAAGATATTTATAAAAATGTTCATGGATTAATTATTTATAATAATCCAAGCCAGAAAGAACCTAAATGTTCATCAAAGATATCACATATGTATCAATGGTGGTTTAGTCCTATAATGAAGGAACTATCAGTGAAAATGAAGAAACTATTACTATACAAAGCAAATATGATGAGTCACAAAGAATAACACTGAAGAGTACATACTGTAATATTCCACTTTATATAATTGAAAATATGCAAAAAATAATATGTTGCTAGAAATTCAGAGGTATGCTTAGTTTCAGGCAAGGACAAATAATGACCAGGAGGAATACTCAAGAAATTTCCAGTAATATTCTATTCCCGATCTGGGTTCTAGTACCACAGATATGTTTATTTTGGAAGAGGGTGTTTGCTATGACCAGTGCATTTTCTTGGCAAAACTCTATTAGTCTTTGCCCTGCTTTATTCCATATTCCAAGGCCAAATTTCCCTGTTACTCCAGGTGTTTCTTGACTTCCTACTTTTGCATTCCAGTCCCCTATAATGAAAAGGACATCTTTTTTAGATGTTAGTTCTAAAAGGTCTTGTAGGTCTTCACAGAACTGTTCAACTTCAGCTTCTTCAGCGTTACTGGTTGGGGCATAGACTTGGATTACCGTGATATTGAATGGTTTGCCTTGAAAACGAACAGAGATCATTCTGTCATTTTTGAGATTGCATCCAAGTACTGCATTACGGACACTTTTGTTGATCATGACGGCTACTCCATTTCTTCTGAAGGATTCCTGTCCACAGTAGTAGATATAATGGTCATCTGAGTTAAATTCACCCATTCCAGTCCATTTGAGTTCGCTGATTCCTAGAATGTCGACATTCACTTTTGCCATGTCTTGTTTGAACACTTCCAATTTGCCTTGATTCATGGACCTGACATTCCAGGTTCCTATGCAATATTGCTCTTGGATCATGGAAAAAGCAAGAGAGTTCCAGAAAAATGTCTATTTCTGCTTTATTGACTGTGCCAAAGCCTTTGACTGTGTGGGTCACAATAAACTGTGGAAAATTCTTCAAGAGATGGGAATACCAGATCACCTGACCTGCCTCTTGAGAAATCTGTATGCAGGTCAGGAAGCAATAGTTAGAACTTGACATGGAACAACAGATTGGTTCCAAATAGGAAAAGGAGTAAGTCAAGGCTGTATATTGTCACCCTGCTTACTTAACTTATATGCAGAGTACATCATGAGAAACGCTGGGCTGGAAGAAGCACAAGCTGGAATCAAGACCGCCGGGAGAAATATCAATAACCTCAGATATGCAGATGATACCACCCTTATGGCAGAAAGTGAAGAGGAACTAAAGAGCCTCTTGATGAAAGTGAAAGTAGACAGTGAAAAAGTTGGCTTAAAGCTCAACATTAAGAAAACGAAGATCATGGCATCCAGTCCCATCACTTCATGGGAAATAGATGGGGAAACAGTGGAAACAGTGTCAGACTTTATTTTGGGGAGCTCCAAAATCACTGAAGATGGTGACTGCAGCCATGAAATTAAAAGACGTTTACTCCTTGGAAGGAAAGTTATGATCAACCTAGATAGCACATTCAAAAGCAGAGGCATGACTTTGCCAACAAAAGTCCGTCTAGTCAAGGCTATGGTTTTTCCTGTGGTCATGTATGGATGTGAGAGTTGGACTGTGAAGAAGGCTGAATGCCAAAGAATTGATGCTTTTGAACTGTGGTGTTGTAGAAGACTCGTGAGAGTCCCTTGGACTGCAAGGAGATCCAACCAGTCCATTCTAAAGGAGATCAGCCCTGGGATTTCTTTGGAAGGAATGATGCTAAAGCTGAAACTCCAGTACTTTGGCCACCTCATGCAAAGAGCTGACTCATTGGAAAAAGACTCTGATGCTGGGAGGGATTGGGGGCAGGAGGAGAAGGGGATGACAGAGGATGAGATGGCTGGATGGCATCGCTGACTCGATGGACGTGAGTTTGAGTGAACTCCGGGAGTTGGTGATGGACAGGGAGGCCTGGCATGCTGCAATTCATGGGGTCGCAACGAGTCGGACACGACTGAGAGACTGAACCAACCAAATCGATGTTTATTTTGTGAAAAAGTATCTAGCTGTACACTTATAACTTGTAACCTTTCTTTATTTGTATTATATTTTAATTAAAAATGTTATAAAATAAAAGAGAAGAAAACTTTAAAAGGAGATATTCTCCTTTCAAGGCAGCAAATATGTCATGAGATGTGCCCTAAATCTCCAAAAGACTGTTCAGAGCTGTCCCACCTCTTCCTGAATTCTTTGAGATGGAAATTAGAAACTGAGCATGATCCAGACATTCAGGACTAGCAAAGTCATTGTTCTCAAAGTTTAGTGTGATTTGGGAGTGCCTAAAGACAATTGACTGCTGGGTGTCATTCCCAGAGTTTTTGATACAGCAAATCCAGAAATCAGCCTAGAAATTTGCAATTTGAAACTATGGTTTTGGTACTAAGATAGTAGCTACCATCTCATTTTTTTCTATTTTCCATAACCCTTGTCCTTGTTCATATTTCATTTTTAACTTCCACTACTGTTCTCCAGTCCTCATCCATGTGATTATTATTATTACTCTCAGAAGGCAAACTTCAATGCTACTACATTTTAAAAAGAAAGAATATTCAGGGCCTTATTGCCCTCAAAATTTCCAAAGTCCTATAACCTCTGTTTCAACATGGGTTGAATATCAGAAATCTGTGTAGAGCCTTTTAAAACAACTATAAATCAGCCCTGGGCTTCCCTGATGGCTCAGATGATAAAGAATCTGCCTGCAATGCAGGAGACCTCGATTTGATCCCTGGATGAAGAAGATGCCCTAGAGAAGGGAATGGCAACCCACTCCAGTTTTCTTGCCTGGAGAATTCCACGAACAGAGGCCACAGTCCATGGGGTAGCAAAGAGTTGGACACAACTGAGCAACTAACATTTTCACACAAATCAGCCCCAACCCCAAGATTCTTATTTACTTGCTCGATAGGAAATTCTAATGCATAGTTAGGATCAACAATCACTGTAATAATTCATGCAAAATAGCTACTCCATTCACTTGGGTACTTGACCATATCTTTTATTTAACTCAGGGTCTTAACTTGAGTTCACTTAAACTGATAAATCTCTCTCCAATATTACCTAAAGGTCCATGTATGATTGAAGCCAACTCTATCCACCTCCAAATAGGAAGATAAACTAAATTTATCTTGGTCTATTAACTATTCTTTTCTAAAAGTAATTTTTACCTCTTCCCTTTCCAAATTCCTCAGAAAACTTATCTTTGTTTAATGTTTCTACTTATTTATCTCCCAGTCATCCCTCAACGTCCTGAAATCTTTATTTTTCTTTATACGTTCTATTGAACCCTTTCTCCTGAGCTCAACATTGACTTCCTAAAGGATACACAGTTGTTCAGTATTTTTAACTGAGTCTCTCAGTGACAGATGGCATTGTTATTAACTCTTTACTTCCCTCTTCTTTGGCTTCTTGTGAAATATTTTCCCGATTACCCTTTTAGTTGTCTAAAACTTCTTACCCATCTATTACATTGCCTCTTATATCAGTTACTTTAATATCAGAGCTCCCTAGGCTTCTACTCTTCTTTTAAAAATGTATACTTTCTCCAAAGGTGATAGTATCCACCCTCTTTATGTCAATTACTCTCCAGGTATACTGATGATTTTTCAATCCACATCATTTAGTTAAATCTCTTTCACTGTCCCCTTAGATGCCTAAGGGAAATCTTCAACTTTAATTAAACATATTAGCCAGTTTGTGTACCAATTACCCTTTCCAAAATCTTTCCATTTCATAGTGATGCACTGTCCACTTGAACTCATTTTGTCAATTATTATAAATTATAGAAACAAAGAAGTCTTAATTTCATATTTAAATCTGATGTGTTTTTGAGGAATTTTCTCCCTCTTCTATTTCATAGGACAGATCACTGAACAGTAATTTATGTCTTGTATTTATTTTTATAAATATCTTGCAGTGTTTTACCATATCTAAAATTATAAAACTTGAGCCAAATTTACTTTAAAAAGGAAATTTTAAAATCTGAGTGAATCTGTTGATCTATTTTATAAAAGACAAGATTTAGATATATGCTTGGTCTTTTGCATTGCAGACAAATTCTTTACCATCTGAGCCACCAGGGAAGCCCCCATATGCTTGGAATTTAATTAGTAACCAAAATATTTGTCTTAAATGATATTGAATAGAATGGTTTTGCAAGATATCACTGGCTTTTATATGAACTTTGAATGATTTTTTTCTTAATAAAATTGTAGTGTCTCCCTCCTCCAATTCAACTTTGCTGAACTTAGAGTATATATATTTTTCAAAATTTTTAAGAAAGATATTGCATTCTTTGAAGATAGCAATCATGTTAACAAAGCTAACAGTAGTTAAATATTTGAGTATTAAGTTTTGCTATCAACATTGAAGTGAAAGTGTTAGTTGCTCTAGCCGGGTCCAACTCTTTGTGACCCCATGGAGTGTAGCACATCAGGCTCCTCTGCCCATGGAATTCTCCAGGCAAGAATACAGGAGTGGGTAGTCATTCCCTTCTTGAGGGGATCTTCCTGACCCTGGGAACTAACCCAGGTCTCCCGCATTGCAGGCAGACTCTTTACCATCTAGCCACCAAGAAGACCAAGCTACTAACTTTACATGTATAAAATATTTGTCTATTTCTCCCTATGTTTTTGGTTGACTTATCTATCCATGCTCTATCATTTCTCAGTGGAACAAAATTAATATCTTACCAACATCAATTCATGTTTTCTCTCTTGTACAAATAAAATGTATTTGCTAAAAGGAAGTAAATAGTATTTTTTAAAGTGGAAATCAAATGGCATCAATCACATTTTCCCATTTGTAACATTCTACTCAGTTCAGTTCAGTTCAGTGGCTCAGTTATGTCCAACTCTTTGTGATCCTATGGACTGCAGCAGGCCAGGAGTCCCTGACTATCGCCAACTGCTGGAATTTGCTCAAATCAATGTCCATCGAGTCAGTGATGCCATCCAACCATCTCATCCTCTGTCATCCCCTTCTCCTCTTGACTTCAATCTTTCCCAGCATCAGGGTCTTTTCTAACGAGTCAATTCTTTGCACCAGGTGGTCAAAGTATTGGAGCTTCAGCTTCAGCATTAGTCCTTTCCATGAACATTCAGGACTGACTTCCTTTAAGATTGATTGGTTTGATCAACTTACAGCCCAAGGGACTCTCACGAATTTTCTCCAGCACCATAGTTCAGAAACATCAATTCTTCGGTGCTCAGTTTTCTTTATGGTCCAGCACTCACATCCACACATGATTACTGGAAAAAACATAACTTTGTCTAGATGAATCTTTGTCAGCAAAGTAACATCTCTGCTTTTTAATATGCTATCTAGGTTTGTCATAGCTTTTCTTCCAAGGCACAAGCGTATTTTAATATCATGGCTGCAGTCACCATCTGCAGTGATTTTGGAGCCCAAGAAAATAAAGTTTCTAACTGCTTCCATTGTTTCCAATCTATTTGTAATGAAATGTTGGGAAAGGATGCAATGATATTAGTTTTTTCAATGTTGAATTTTAAGCCAGCTTTTTCACTCTCCTCTTTCATTTTCATCAACAGGCACTCTAGTTCCTCTTCATGTTCTGCCATTAGGGTGGTACCATCTGCATATCTGATATTGATATTTCTCCCAACAATCTTGATTCCAGTTTGTGCTTCATCCAGCCTGGCATTTTGTGTGATGTACTTTGTATATAAGTTAAATAAACAGGGTGACAATATACAACCTTGTGTACTCCATTCCCAATTTGGAATCAGTTTACTGTTTCATATCCGTTTCTAACTGTTGATTCTTAACCTGCATACAGATTTCTCAGGAGGCATGTAAGGTGGCCTGGTACTCCCATCTCTTTAAGAATTTTCCACAGTTTGTTGTGATCCAACAGTCAAAGGTTTTGGCTAGTCAATAAACAGAAGTAGATGTTTTTCTAGAACTCTCTTGCTTTTTTGATGATCCAGTAGACATTGGCAATTTGATCTCTGGTTCCTCTGCCTTTTCTAATTCCAGCTTGAACATCTGGAAGTTCTTGGTTCACGTACTGTTGAACCCTAGCTTGGAGAATTTTGAGCATTAGTTTGCTAGCATGAGAGATGAGTACAATTGTGTGGTAGTTTGAACATTCATCAGCATTGCCTTTCTTAGGGACTGGAATGAAAACTGACCTTTTCCAGTCCTGTGGCCACTGCTGAGTTTACCAAATTTGCTGGCATATAGAGTGCAGTACTTTCACAACATCATTTTTTAGTATTTGAAATAGCTCAGCTGGAATCCCATAACCTCCACTAGCTTTGTTCGTAGTGATGCTTCCTAAGGTCCACTTGACTTCACACTCCAGGATGTCTGTCTCTAGGTGAGTGATCACACTATGTGGTTATCTGGGTCATTAAGATCTTTTTTGTATAGTTATTCTGTGTATTCTTTCCACCTATTCTAAATATAATCTGCTCTGTTAGGTTTATACCATTTCTGTCCTTTATTGTGCCCATCTTTGCATGAAATGTTCCCTTGGTATCTCTCATTTTCTTGAAGAGAACTATAGTCTTTCCCACTCCATGTTTTCCTCTATTTCTTTGCACTGATCACTGAGGAAAGCTTTCTTATCTCTCCCTGCTATTCTTTGGAACTCTGCATTCAGATGAATATATCTTTCCTTTTCTCCTGTCTTACGTGTCTCTTCTTTCTCAGCTACTTGTAAGCCCTCCTCAGACAGCCATTTTGCCATTTTGCATTTCTTTTTGGGGGGATGGTCTTGATCACTGCCTCCTGTACAATGTCACAAGCCTCTGTCCTTTGTTCTTCAGGGACTCCGTCTATCAGATCTAATCCCTTGAATTTATTTGTGATTTCCATTATCTAATCGTAAGGGATTTGATTTAGGTCATACCTGAATGGTCTAGTGGTTTTCCCTACTTTCTTCAATTTAAGTCTGAATGTTGCAATATGGAGTTCATGATCTGAGCCACAGTCAGCTCCCTGTCTTGGTTTTGCTGACTGTATAGAGCTTCTCCATCTTCAGCTGCAAAGAATATAAGCAATCTGATTTCGGTATTGACCATCTCTTTCTAATTTACCTGTAGAATATAAATGTCATGCAATCTTGACTTCATTAGTCACTGAATTATCCCAAGTACTCAGAACAAGGCTGGTTTATACTTGTTACTTAAATAATATTTTATCTGGTTAAATATATTTTTATCTGCTCCCCAGTATGTCCACGAAATTTCTTGGACAATTATTTGAGAGACAGTTTTACAGTAAATCTAGAAGTGGGAGCTCTAGAATTACAGAGGCCCCAGGACAAATCTGATACTCATAAATTGCACTATCTAATTCAATTTACTTAAATTAATTCTAAGCTGTATTTGTATTGGTAAAATTATCATTATTTTGATAGTGCACATTTATTGACTTACTTTTTGCCAACAATTTCTCAATTGTGTGTCAGTCGCTCGGTCATATCCGACTTTGCAACCCCATGGATTGTAGCCCACCAGACTCCTCTGTCCAAGGGATTCTCCTGGCAAGAGTACTGGAGTGGGTTGCCATTTCCTTCTCCAGGGGATCTTCTCAACCCAATGATCAAACTCACATCTCCTGCATTGCAGGAGGATTCTCTACTGTCTGAGCCACCAGGGAAGCCCCCTCAATTTTCAGATATTAAAAAATTTCAATTGTTGTTGGGGAGGAAACTGAGGTACATTGACCCTCCACCCCA
Organism: Bos javanicus; assembly: GCF_032452875.1. Lineage (NCBI taxonomy): Eukaryota > Metazoa > Chordata > Mammalia > Artiodactyla > Bovidae > Bos > Bos javanicus. The sequence continues at coordinate 51,354,133 of NC_083881.1, read as the reverse complement.
GGCCTCTATTTGCCAATCCAAGGTCTAACGCACACCCTCCTGCTCTCCACCCCCAGCAGAATGAATTGCAGTTACATATTTTCTATTTTTCTTATCAGTGTCTTAGAAGTTTTATTTTTGTGGGTAGAAAGGTTCCTACAAGGTGATGGCACAATTGCCTTGTTACTCCCTCTGGCAAAATTGCCACAGCAGGGTGATGAGAAGACACTCTCAGTTCCATGTTTTTCATTTCACTCTTATCATCTCTACTAGTTAAATGACAGGTTCAATGCTGCTTACTGTTGCTCATTTTTCTGCTACAAAGTAGAGTTGTAGGAAGAGAAAAGAAGTGAGGGAAAAAGTATCAAATCTTTGTCCATGTGGAGCCTCAAGAAAGGGTAACTTATTAAATTATTTTAGTATAATTTGAAGTCTTCCACAGAACCTGATTGCTTAAAACTTAGCTCTCTCTCAATCTGCTCCTGAATTTACTATATTTTAATAGAGGTTTTATTTGAATTCTATTCCAAACCAATGAAATTCAGAAGAAACTAGATATTTAATGAAACTTAGTCAATTTCAGTTATTAATGGGTAATATCCATTGTGTATGCTGCTGCTGCTGCTGCTCAGTCGCTTCAGTCGTGTCCGACTCTGTGTGATCCCATAGATGGCAGCCCATCAGGAGCCACCATCCCTGGGATTCTCCAGGCAAGAACAGTGGAGTGGGTTGCCATTTCCTTCTCCAATGTGTGAAAGGGAAAAGTGAAAGAGAAGTCGCTCAGTCGTGTCGGACTCTTAGCGACTCCATGGACTGCAGCCTACCATGCTCCTCCGTCCATGGGATTTTCCAGGCAAGAGTACTAGAGTGGGGTGCCATTGCCTTCATTGTGTATATGAAGGCACTATTCTAACCTTTTGAAATAGATCATCAAATGTAATACTAAGAATAACTCTATGAGGAAAACAGTGAAATAAAACAATAATTATTTGTATCTGACATAAGAGGAAATCGGAGCACAGTTCAGTTCAGTTCAGTCGCTCAGTCGTGTCCGACTCTTTGCGACCCCATGAATTGCAGCATGTCAGGCCTCCCTGTCCATCACCAACTCCCGGAGTTCACCCAGACTCACGTCCATCAAGTCAGTGATGCCATCCAGCCATCTCATCCTCTGTCGTCCCCTTCTCCTCATGCCCCCAATCCCTCCCAGCATCAGAGTCTTTTCCAATGAGTCAGCTCTTTGCATGAGGTGGCCAAAGTACTGGAGTTTCAGCTTTAGCATCATTCCTTCCAAAGAACACCCAGGGCTGCTCTCCTTTAGAATGGACTGGTTGTATCTCCTTGCAGTCCAAGGGACTCTCAAGAGTCTTCACCAACACCACAGTTCAAAAGCATCAATTCTTCGGCGCTCAGCCTTCTTCACAGTTCAACTCTCACATCCATACATGACAACAGGAAAAACCATTGCCTTGACTAGAGGGACCTTTGTTGGCAAAATAATATCTCTGCTTTTGAATATGCTATCTAGGTTGGTCATAACTTTCCTTCCAAGGAGTAAGCGTTTTTTAATTTCATGGCTGCAGTCACCATCTGCAGTGATTTTGGAGCCCAAAAAAATAAAGTCTGACACTGTGTCCACTGTTTCCCCATCTATTTCCCATGAAGTGATGGGACCAGATGCCATGATCTTAGTTTTCTGAATGTTGAGCTTTAAGCCAACTTTTTCACTGTCTACTTTCACTTTCATCAAGAGGCTTTTGAGTTCCTCTTCACTTTCTGCCATAAGGGTGGTGTCATCTGCATATCTGAGGTTATTGATATTTCTCCCAGCAATCTTGATTCCAGCTTGTGTTTCTTCCAGTCTAGCGTTTCTCATGATGTACTCTGCATATAAGTTAAATAAACAGGGTGACAATATACAGCCTTGACGTACTCCTTTTCCTATTTGGAACCAGAAAGGTCTATAACTATCCCCAAACCACACAGTTAAAAAGTGGAAGAGCCAGGTTTCAAATGAAGCCATCTAAGAGAACTGGTCTAATCTCAGTACACACTGCAACTTGATTAAAAAAAAAAGCAAGTGAGAAAAAGTCAAGAATATAGTCTACCAACATATACAATGGGTGCAGGCAATATGAAGTAATTGAAAGAGATGCCCAAAGGAGGAAAAGAGACCAAATTAAACCAAATACATAGAAAACAAGGATTTTCCTTATTTTTTCTAGAAAGCCCCTCCTAAGTCAAGACATGCATGATGAAAATAAACAATGTTTATGGCAAATTCTTATCTCAATTCATCATTCTCTATATTTGAATAAGAATCAATAGGAAAAGTAATTAAATACAATATTTCAACACTGGGTAAACAACTGGAATATAACATACATTTTACATTCTAGATTTGGTTTATTAGTAAGCTTCAATCACAAGATTATGGTGATTTATGAAAATAAAACTATGATTATAATATTTCTATGTTCTTTTGAATTATTATTCTAGATTAATTTCTCAAAAATATGATATAAAGAGAATATTTAAACTTTTAAATTAAATATTTCAAATAAAACATTTATATTTATTATACTAATAGAAAGCTTTTTAAATGGCTTTATAATTCACAATTAAGGTTTTAGCCTAATAACACAATGTAAAATATGCATACATATACGCTAACATGGGCTTCCTCTGTGTCTCAGGGGTAATGAATTCATCTACAATGCAGGAGATATAAGAGATGCCGGTTGGATCTCCGGGTCTGGAAGATCCCCTGAAGCAGGGCATGGCAACCCAACCACTCCAGTATTCTTGCCTGGAGAATTCCATGGACCCAAAAGCCTGGAGGGCTAGAATCCACAGGACCACAAAGAACTGGATATGACTGAAGCGAATTAGTATGCACGCAAACATACACTAACAGGCAGTTCAGTTCAGTTCAGTTGCTCAGTCATGTCCAACTCTTTGCAAGCCCATGGACTGCAGCACACCAGGCTGCCCTGTCCATCACCAACTCCCAGAGCTTGCTCAAACTCATATTCATTGAGTCGGTGATGCCATCCAACCATCTCATCCTCTTTCGTTTCTGTCTCCTCCTGCCTTCAATCTTGCCCAGCATCAGGGTCTTTTCCAAAGAGTCAGTTCTTTGCATCAAGTAGCCAAAGTATTGGAGCTTCAGCTTCAGCATCAACACTTCCAAGGAATATTCAGGACTGATTACCTTTAGGATTGACTGGTTGGATCTCCTTGCAATCCAAGGGACCCTCAAGAGTCCTCTCCAACAACACAGTTCAAAGCATCAATTTTTCAGCACTCAGATTTCTTTATGTTCCAGTTCTCACATCCATACATGACTACTGGAAAAAACATAGCTTTGACGAGATGTATCTTTGTCAGCAAAGTAACATCTCTGCTTTTAATATGCTGTCTAGGTTGGTCACAACTTTTCTTCCAAGGAGCAAGTGATTTTTAATTTCATGGTTGCAGTCACCATCTGCAGTGATTTTGGAGCTCAAGAAATTAACAGGCGAACAGATGCATAAATACACAACCTTAAAATGCCAAAGAAAATGAGGTTATAATGAATCCATCTGTAAACTACTTCACGTAAAATTATTTACTTTAATGATTTTAGTGGGATTAGGCAATACTGACATAATGCTCTTGTGCAAATCCATGATTACAGATGACCCTTGAAGAACATGGGTTTGAATTAAGAAGGTTCACTTATATGTGGACTTTTTTTCAATAAATATATATATATATATATATATATATATATATATATATATATATATATGACAGCATCACATGACCTATGTTTGGTTAAATCCATAGAAGCAGAATTCAGCTAACCCATAGAGGTATGTGTGTGTGTCTGACTCTTTGCAACCCCACTGAATATAGCCCATCCCACTCCTCTGTCCATGGGATTTTCCAGGCAAGAATACTGAGGTGGATTGCCATTTGCTCTTCGAGGGGATCTTTCAGACACAGGTATAGAACTCATGTCTCCTGTCTCCTGCATTGGCAAGCAGATTCTTTATCAGTGAGCTAAAAATAAAAACTTACATGCAAATGTCAACTGTGCTGGAGTCCATGTCCCTAGCCCCCACATTATTCAAGAGCCAGCTGCATATTACATTAGTATTGACAAAATGTACCACACACTGAAATATATCCACTTAACAATTGCAGACTTTTTATGTTTATCAAGAAGTTGGTTCTTATTTAAATTACTGAAATCTGATACCTTAATGATATTCTTCTTTTTTAATATTATTTTCTAAACTAAAGGAGTATTTGTATGTTTTATAACTCAAATGCATATTATTAGCAACAATGCTCTGGATGTATTTTTAGGCTTATTTAATACGTGTTACTTCTTTTTTTCTTTCTTTGGAAGGGATGGAATGGTATAGTCTATAACTATCTGGTGACATGAGATGGATGAAATGGAAAATTATGCAGATTACTATTGTATATTTTTGTTGATGACTGTTCTTTAACTTCCTGTAATAAAACATCATGTCTAAAAACAAAGTGTTTTTTATATACATGTGAATGTGTCGATCAAAATTAGATTTTCATTTGATCAATTTTAAAAGTGAAGAATAAATGAAATATAAACCCTAAAAACTTGTGTCAGTGACATATGCTACATTTAAACAGTGATTTCATTTATTCAACTGATAATCTGAGTGTCAATCTTGTACAAGGCATTACTATAAGAAATATGTATCATATTTTAATACAACCAAGTGGCTATGGAAAAAATGTATTGATCAAAAATTACAGGCAATCAAAATGTAAATTTTTAGCTTGTATTGTTCATCCAAAATTTTGCCCCCTACTATTTATCTCGGTCACCCTTTTAAGATGTCAGTTTCCATGTGGTTAGAGAATACAAACTAATTTTTATAGAGTCCAAAGCCAATTATAACTGGGAAGGTAAGTCCAAAGCCAAATGTAAACAAGTTTTGATACTCTGCTGTTCTGAATAATTTCTCTCTTGGCACGAGAAATGAAAACTTGGCTGCACAATCAATCGTACCAAGGGTGAACAGAGGTATATAATACACCCACATATACATGCAGGGCCCCAGGAACAACAAAACTTGTATTTTTCTAAACAGTTAATTTTAGCATCCACCCAAGTGTCAGTGAGCCAGTTAGTGAGGTGAAGCTGCACTTTAAATGATGTCCAAATGCTTTTTTATAGTGTTAACATTTGCATAAAATCAGCTTTTTTGTGCCTTATGTTTTAAATCAATTCAGCTTTGTGTGCTAATATTTTACTAGAGCCCTGAAGATAAAGAAGCATGCAGGTCAGCCATGTGTGCTGCTAAATCCCCAAAGGAAACCTTCACTAAAAACCAAAAGATTGACACCAGACAAGATTAGCAAAAGAATTAGTCATGCACAATCAACTGTGTTAACTGGGGAAAAAAACATCTGCTTCTCTTGTCCTTCAGGAAAATGCTATCAGGGTAGAGTATTAATGCTTCCAGCATATATTATTACGTGCTTCTGAGTGTGCCATTGTTTTCTATGAAGATGGATTTGTTACAACCAGCTACCACAGTTACTTTAAATGCTCCTAATGAAGAAGGCAAGTAAAAGCTTCACTGCCTTGTGCTGTTTAATTCCCAGACCTAGCTAGACCCAAAGACCTCCCCAAGGAATACAACAGTTAAGTCCCTTTCTCAATCTGGAAATGAAGAGGCTTGGGCTCTGTCTTCAAAAATGCTCTATAATGATTGAGTTTTCCAAACCAAACAACCAACAAACAAACATATTGTTGATTAAAACAAAGGAAGAAAACCCTACCAAATAGCTAAAGATCATTAAAGCTCAATTTCTTGGAAAACTGGGGATTTGCACAGGTTTTTTTTTTTTTTTTTTTTTTTAATATGTTAAATTTTAAAATCTCAAACTAAGAATTATAAATAAAATAGGAAGATTTTAAAATAAATATTCATTCAAATACCTTTTAAAGCATCTAGTAATATTTAAAATCTGGGCTATTTGGGAGGATTATTTTATTGCTACTATCAACAAATAAACCAGAGAAAAGAAAAGAAAGAAAATGCATAAAATACATAAAAAGATGTATATTACATAGTTTAGCTCTTTTATGTTTAGTTCATCTTTTTTATTTTTTAGATCCACATCAAGAAAATAAATCATTTTAGCAAAAGCTCTTTAGCCAATTAGGTGACTTCTTCTTGAGATATCATCTTTCTTTCTACCTGAAATCTACAGGGACATAGCAAATTGTGAGGTACACTGGATTCAGTAACTTCATTGACTGAGCATATATATTATGCAGAAGCTCTGGTTGACCCTGTATTGTTGATTAAGCCTTGTTCACAGGCCTATTTTAAAGATGAGGAAATAAGCTCAGAGAGGGTAATAAATTTATCCTCCATTACACAGCTAATAAACATGTGGATTTAGAAAAACTGTGTTAACACTGTGTGTTCAGCAAAATAAAATCTCCCCCCCCACAGATGTCATCACTGGTAACCTATGACTATGTTACTTTACATGGCAAAAGATAATCAAAGTTGTAAATGCAATTAAGGTTGCTAATCAGCTGAGTTTGAAATGATAGATCACTCTAATTATCTCAGCAGGAGACACCTTGAAAATGCTTAAATTCACACATACACAACTATAAATACAGATGTATAAGTGTGTGAAAATAAAATAATGTATGTAAAAATATATATTTAAAATTATGTAAAGTACATCTGTATTTCAAAAAATATATTAACAAATATAGGGGTGGTAAAGAATCCACCTACCAATGCAGGAGACACAAGAGACATGTATCAGATACGGGTTTTCTCTCTTGTACCACTAAAATTTATCTGCTAAAAGGAAGTAAAGACTATTATTTATAGTGGAAATTAAATGATATCAATCACATTTTCATATTTGTAACATTTGAATAGCTTTTCTTAAATTTAGAATAAAACCAATATTCTTACCACAAACTTAATGATCCCAATCCACAGACCTCTCAGTAACCTCAAGCCACAGTGTTCATTTTCTATTTCCTTAAATTTAACAAAGTTCCCTCTAACATTAGGACCTTTGTTCTAAACTATTCTCTTCATTCTAAACTATTCCTCAAGATCTTCCCAAGGCTGACTAAATGATGTCATTCAAACTAGTGAGACCTTCCTTATACCACTGGTAACTAAAAATTTTAAATTTTAGAACTACATAAGTTTGGTGACAAACTCAAAACACATTGGTTAATCCTCTATTACAAGGGCTTGTAAATCAAATCTTTTAAAACACTAAAAACGCTTGCATCTTACTTGAAAAATAAAAATCTAATCAAATCCTAGTACAAACTATAGTGTATTTGGCAATATCTGTTTGAGAAAGTGTCCTAAGCAGAAAAATAATGATCTTTAGTTCTACTCCCTTAATAATTTCATTTAAATTGAAAATTCTAGGTCACTTGTGATAACAGACACAATGTGTTCAGACTATTTATATGGAAATAGCTGCCTTTCCTTTTCAACAGTGGTAAGAATTCAAACTATCACAAATCAAGTTCAACCAGATATCTTTAACAAAGAAAAAATAAAAATGCAAGTGCATAAACATCACTGGTAATAATTCAAATTAATTGTAATGGAACACAAAACATAACTGAAGTATTAAAAGCTATATATGAGAATAATAGATTTTAATATAAGCCCAGACATTACTGCTGTTGCTGCTGCTGTGATTATATGTCTGTATATATATTAAAATATGTCAATGTTATGATAAACGCAAGACAGAGTTTTACAACCAGAAATTTTAATTTCAAACTTTTCTCTACTTTTATGATATAAATTAATATAACAAATTGAATTTGTGCCTTCATATTTTATCTAAAAACAAAAATTTAGATGTTTTTTCTTTCAAAATGAGAAATGTATCATCTTGTAAATAATACAGCTCTTTATCATTGTTGAGCTTTGACTCTTAATGGCTTTTAAAAAGCTAATAGTATTTACAGTGTCAATCACATATATCAGCATCATGTATCAAAAGATTACATTAGATTTATATAGGAAAAAGTATTTAGAACACAAGCACAGTAGTCGAATTTATATCACTCTTTTATCTTAATTGCTTTGCTCTAGATTTCCAAAAGCATTAGACTGTATTACGAATCAATCACTTGCTATTAAGTATTTAGTACTTTATCTTAATTACTGACACCTGTCTAAGTCACTCCATTTCTGATAACTACCATTATAAGAATGGTTTTGTCTACTGCGACTTCACTCCACCGATGCAGACATAGGATAACTCATACTACTAAATGAAACTCAATTATAATATGATGTTAGGAGTTTTATAATCTATTCAACTAATTTTACTTATATTTGAAAAATAAATGAACACAGAGAAGGCAAAGGATCTAGTATGTATGAGAAACCCTATATGCTTCCAAAGTGTGTGTGTGTGTATATATATATACACACACATAAAAAAACCTCCAGCTTTCTCTCACTCTGAAATCTTTCTTCTTTCTCTCATGTCCCAAATTCTTTCACAATAACACAATCATGCCAACTAATTTTGCATATTTCTTCAGATATTCTAATATCTATCACTCAGACTTACAGTGAATATATATGCATAGGGTGTTTATTTAAAGAGCTTATTTCACATTAGCTTTATCATCAAGACACACAATGCATCTTTAGGGTTGGGACAGGTCTCTAAGCATTATTGCAACCCATCAACTTATTTGGTGGGAACAGGGAGCTGACTGTGGCTCAGATTGTGAACTCCTTATTGCCAAATTCAGACTTAAATTGAAAAAAGTAAGCAAAAGCACTAGGCCATTCAGGTATGACCTAAATCAAATCCCTTACTATAATACAGTTGAAGTGACAAACAGATTCAAGGGATTAGGTCTGATAGACAGAGTGCCTGAAGAACGATGGATGGTGGTTTGTGACATTGTACAGGAGGCAGGGATCAAGACCACCCCCAAGAAGAAGAAATCCAAAAAGGCAAAATGGTTGTCTGAGGGAGCCTTACAAATAGCTGTGAAAAGAAGAGAAGTGAAAGGCAAAGGAGAAAAGGAAAGATATACCCATTTGAATGCAGAGTTCCAAAGAATAGCAAGGGGAAATAAGAAAGCCTTCTTAAGTGAACAGTGCAAAGAAATAGAGGAAAACAATAGAATGGGAAAGACTAGAGATCACTTCAAGAAAATTAGAGATACAAAGGGAACATTTCATGCAAAGATGGGCACAATAAAGGACAGAAATGGTGTGGACCTAATAGAAGCAGAAGATATTAAGAAGAGGGGGCAAGAATATACAAAAAAGATCTTCACAACCAAGAAAATCATGCTGGTATAATCACTTACCTAGAACCATACATCCTGGAATGTGAAGTCAAGAGGGCCTTAGGAGGCATCACTACACAAAAACCTAGGGGAGTGATGGAATCCCACTTGAGCTATTTCCAATCGTAAAAGATGATGCTGTGAAAGTGCTGCACTTAATATGCCAGCAAATTTGGAAAACTCAGCAGTGGCCAGAGGACTAGAAAAGGTCATTTTCCATTCCAGTCCCAAAGAAAGGCAATGCCAAAAAATGTTCAAACTTCGACACAATTGCATTCATCTCACACGCTAGCAAGGTTTCAACAATACATGAACCGTGAACTTCCAGATGTTCAAGATGGATGTAAAAAACGCAGAGGAGGTGAAAAATTGAAAGCATTTCCTCTAAAGTCAGGAACAAGACAAGGGTGCCCACTTTCACAATTACTATTCAACATAGTTTTGGAAGTTTTGGCCACAGCAATCAGAGCAGAAAAAGAAATAAAAGGAATCCAAATTGGAAAAGAAGAAGGAAAACTCTCACTGTTTGCAGAGGACATGATCCTTTACATAGAAAACACTAAAGACTCCACCGGAAAATTACTAGAACTAATCAATGATTATAGTAAAGTTGCAGGATATAAAATCAACACACAGAAACCCCTTGCATTCCTATACACTAATAATGAGAAAACTGAAAGAGAAATTAAGGAAACAAATCCATTCACCATTACAACGGAAAGAATAAAATAGTTAGGAATATATCTACCTAAAGAAACTAAATACCTATACATAGAAAACTATACAACACTGGTGAAAGAAATCAAAGAGGACACTAATAGATGGAGAAATATACCATGTTCATGGATTGGAAGAATCAATATAGTGAAAATGAGTATACTACCCAAAGCAATTTATAGATTCAATGCAATCCCTATCAAGCTACCAACGGTATTCTTCACAGAGCTAGAACAAATAATTTCACAATTTGTATGGAAATACAAAAAACCTCAAATAGCCAAAGCTATCTTGAGAAAGAAGAATGGAACTGGAGGAATCAACCTACCTGACTTCAGACTCTATTACAAAGCCACAGTTATCAAGACAGTATGGTACTGGCACAAAAACAGAAATATTGATCAATGGAACAAAATAGAAAGCCCAGAGATAAATCCACGCACATATGGACACCTTATCTTTGACAAAGGAAGCAAGAATATACAATGGATTAAAGACAATCTCTTTAACAAGTGGTGCTGGGAAAACTGGTCAACCACTTGTAAAAGAATGAAACTAGAACACTTTCTAACACCTTTCACAAAAATAAACTCAAAATGGATTATAAACGTAAGACCAGAAACTATAAAACTCCTAGAGGAGAACATAGGCAAAACACTCTCTGACATACATCACAGCAGGATCCTCTATGACCCACCTCCCAGAATATTGGAAATAAAAACAAAAATAAACAAATGGGACCTAATTAAACTTAAAAGCTTCTGCACAACAAAGGAAACTATTAGCAAGGTGAAAAGGCAGCCTTCAGAATGGGAGAAAATAATAGCAAATGAAGCAACGGACAACTAATCTCAAAAATATACAAGCAACTCCTACAGCTCAACTCCAGAAAAATAAACGACCCAATCAAAAAATGGGCCAAAGAACTAAATAGACATTTCTCCAAAGAAGACATACAGATGGCTAACAAACACATGAAAAGATGCTCAACATCACTCATTATCAGAGAAATGCAAATTAAAACCACTATGAGATACCATTTCACGCCAGTCAGACTGGCTGCGATCCAAAAGTCTACAAGCAATAAATGCTGGAGAGGGTGTGGAGAAAAGGGAACTCTCTTACACTGTTGGTGGGAATGCAAACTAGTACAGCCACTATGGAGAACAGTGTGGAGATTCCTTAAAAAACTGGAAATAGAACTGCCTTATGATCCAGCAATCCCACTGCTGGGCATACACACTGAGGAAACCAGAAGGGAAAGAGACACGTATACCCCAATGTTCATCGCAGCACTGTTTATAATAGCCAGGACATGGAAGCAACCTAGATGCCCATCAGCAGATGAATGGATAAGAAAGCTGTGGTACATATACACAATGGAGTATTACTCAGCCATTAAAAAGAATACATTTGAATCAGTTCTAATGAGATGGATGAAACTGGAACCTATTATACAGAGTGAAGTAAGCCAGAAAGAAAACCACCAATACAGTATACTAACACATATATATGGAATTTAGAAAGATGGTAACAATAACTCTGTGTACGAGACAGCAAAGAGACACCGATGTATAGATCAGTCTTATGGACTCTGTGGGAGAGGGAGAGGGTGGGGAGATTTGGGAGAATAGCATTGAAACATGTATAATATCATGTATGAAACGAGTCACCAGTCCAGGTTCGATGCACGGTACTGGATGCTTGGGGCTGGTGCACTGGGACGACCCAGAGGGAGGGTAGGGGAGGGAGGAGGGAGGAGGGTTCAGGATGGGGAATGTGGGTATACCTCTGTGGCAGATTCATTTCAATATTTGGCAAAACTAATACAATATTGTAAAGTTTAAAAATAAAGTAAAATTAAAAAAAAAAAAGGCAGAGGAACCAGAGATCAAATTGCAACATTGGTTGGATCATCCAAAAAGCAAGAGAGTTCCAGAAAAACATCTATTTCTGCTTTATTGACTAAGCCAAAGTCTTTGACTGTGTGGATTACAACAAACTGGAAAATTCTTCAAGAGATGGGAATACCAGATCACCTGACCTGCCTCTTGAGAAATCTGTATGCAGGTCAGGAAGCAACAGTTAGAACTAGACATGGAACAACAGACTGGTTCCACATAGGGAAAGGAGTAGGTCAAGGCTGTATATTGTCACCATGCTTATTTAACTTATATGCACAGTACATCATGAGAAACACTGGGCTGGATGAAGTACAAGCTGGAATCAAGATTCCTGGGAGAAAAATCAATAACCTCAGATATGCAGATGACACCACCCTTATGGCAGAAAGCAAAGAAGAGCTAAAGAGCCTCTTGATGAAACTGAAAGAGGAGAGTGAAAAAGTTGGCTTAGCTCAACATGCAGAAAACTAAGATCATCGCATCTGGTCCCATCACTTTATGGCAAATAGATGGGGAAACTGGAAACCATGACAGATTTTATTTTTTTGGACTCCAAAACTACTCCAGATTGTGACTATAGTCATTAAATTAAAAGACATTTGCTCCTTGGAAGAAAAGCTATGACCAACCTAGACAGCATATTAAAAAGCAGAGACATTACTTTGCCAACAAAGGTCCATCTTGTCAAAGCTATGTTTTTTCCAGTAGTCCTGTATGGATGTGAGTGTTGGAGTATAAAGAAAGCTGAGCACCAAAGAATTGATGCTTTTGAACTGTGGTGTTGGAGAAGACTCTTGAGAGTCCCTTGGACAGCAAGGAGATCCAACCAGTCCATCATAAAGGAAATCAGTCCTGAATATTCTTTGGAAAGACTGATGCTGAAGCTTGAACTCCAATACTTTGGCCACCTGATGCAAATAACTGACTCTTTTGAAAAAACCCTTAGGCTGGGAAAGATTGAAGGCAGGAGGAGAAGGTAACAACAGAGGATGAGATGATTGGATGGCATCATTGACTCAATGTACATGAGTTTGAGTAAACTCCAGGAGTTGGTGATGGACAGGGAGGCTTGGCATGCTGCATTCCATGGGGTCGCAAAGAATCGGACATGACTGAGTGACTGAACTGAACTGAACTGACGAATTAAATGCCAGCAAAATTATTAGCCTAGGAATACACAAGTACATGCTGTAATGGTAACTGCAACATTCATTACTGCTCTGTTGAGTGAAATGTCCAACTTCTCTTTACTGTTTTCCCTCTATTCCTAGAAAACAGAAACAAGAAGAGAATCTGACTAGCGACATCGGATTCTGAAGAATGTTATAATTGTGTTTTCTGTTTTTTTTTTTTTAATTTTCATATACCTAATACTTGAGAGCTTTAAGAAGCTGACAACTCAGAAATGCCAACAAAGAACAGATAAAAAGCTCCAACCAGAGGCCTGCACGTTCTAGCCAAAAGAGGTAGCCTAGAATGAGTAAAGTTTTAGATTATAATCACTCCACTAGAACCAAAACCATGCACACACACACACACAAACTATGGCCCCTCTGCAACCCATGCAGGTAAAGGACAAATGGGGATCCTAGACATAATCCTTCCTGAGACTGCAATGAGGAGTCCTAGAGCTCCTTCCTTAGGTTGGTATCAAAAAAGGATGAGTAGACAACTGGGAATTTCACTCAACAGAACAGTAATGAATGTTGCAATCATCCAAATTTCAGAGGAATCCATGTGGTAAACCTGGTCATGACTGCCACCTAATAGCAACAAGATACCCTTCCTCCTCCCCACTGGGAGAGTGTCAGAGAAGAACTTCTAAACAGTTGGCTCTTTCTCCACAGCATAGCTATAATAAGGCAATGACCCCTGTGGTGTCACTAAAGACCCTATGTGAAGCAGTAACAGAGTACTTCTACCATTCCAACAAAGGAGGTATTCGAGGTTATCTGTGGAGTCTAATAGGGAACCATACTACAGTGTTCAACAGTAATAAGGAGTTCCTACAAATGGGTATTGATGGAGGTCAAGTGAGGAAACGATTCTAACCTAACTGGCAGTAATGACGTGCTACACCCCTTCGCAACAGATTGGTGACAGAGGTGTTATGATCTCAATGTTAATTCCTCCACAAAATGTATAGTTGAAAGCTAATTCTCAAGAGTATGGTATTGGAAAGTCAGGCCTTTGGGAAGTGATTATGTCTTAAGGACAGAGCCCTCATGAATAGGATTAATATCTTTATATAAGAAGCCCCAGAGGGCTTGCTCACCCCTTCTACCATGTGAGGACACAGCAAGAAATTGGCAGAATGCAAACTGTAAGAGACTTTCTTCATAGCTCAGTTGGTAAATAATCCACCTGAAATGCGGGGAACTGGTTCTATTCCTAGGTTGGAAAGATCCACCGGAAAAGGGATAGACTACCCATTCCAGTATTCTTGGGCTTCCCTTGTGGTTCAGTTGGTAAAGAATCTGCCTTCAATGTTGGGAGACGTGGGTTAGATTCCTGTGTTGGGAAGATCCCCTAGAGAAGGGAACGGCTACCCACTCCAATAATGTGGCCTGGAGAATTTCATGGACTGTATAGTCCATGCGGTGGCAAAGAGTCAGACATGACTGAGTGACTTTCACTTTCACTTTTACTTTCAACCTGTATGAGGCCTTTTACCAGAACCTGAACATACTGTGAAGTCAAGTAGGCCTTAGGAAGCATCACTACAAACAAAGCTAGTGGAGGTGATGGAAACACTGGGCTGGATGAAGCACAAGCTGGAATCAAGATTCCCAGGAGAAATAGCAATAACTTCAGATATGCAGATGACACCACCCTTACGGCAGAAAGCAAAGAAGAACTAAAGAGCCTCTTGATGAAAATGAAAGAAGAGAGTGACAAAGTTGGCTTAAAGCTCAACATTCAGAAAACTAAGATCATGGCATCTGGTCCCATCACTTCATGGCAAACAGATGGAGAAACAGTAGAAACAGTGACAGACTTTATTTTGGGGGGCTCCAAAATCACTGCAGATGGTGACTGCAGCCAGGAAATAAAAAGGCACTTACTCCTTGGAAGAAAAGCTATGACCAACCTAGACAACATATTAAAAAGCAGAGACATTACTTTGCCTACAAAGGTCCATCTAGTCAAGGCTATGTTTTTTCCAGGAGTCCTGTATGGATGTGAGTATTGGACTATAAAGAAAGCTGAGCACAGAAGAATTAATGCTTTTGAACTGCGGTGTTGAAGAAGACACTTGAGAGTCCCTTGGACTGCAAGGAGGTTCAACCAACCCATCCTAAAGGAAATCAGTCCTGAATGTTCATTGGAAGGACTGATGCTAAAGCTGAAACTCCAATAGTTTGGCCACCTGATGTGAAGAGCTAACTCATTTGAAAAGACCCTGATGCTGGGAAAGATTGAGGGTGAGAGAAGGGGATGACAGAGGATGAGATGGTTGGATGGCATTACCAACTCAATGGACATGAGTTTGGGTAAACTCTGGGAGTTGGTGATGGACAGGGAGGCCTGGCATACTATGGTCCATGGAGTCGCAAAGAGTTGGACACGACTGAGCGACTGAATTGAACTGAACTGAACTGAACATGCTGGTATCCTGATCTTGTATTCCCAACCTTCAGAAATGTGAGCAATACATTTCTACTGTTTAAAGTACTCTGCCTGTGTTATTTTTGGGGGGCTAAGACAGAAAGTTGGTAGTGCTATAACATATAGCTAAAAATACAGAAGTAGTTTTGGAATACACAGAAGTTGAAAGAGTTCTTGTGTACATGATAGAAAATGTTCTACATTGCCATGAGCAAATTATTAAAAGACATCCTAGTGAGAAATTAGGAGAAGTAGAGTTATGGAGAAAGCCTCAGTCTTCTTAGAATATAAAAATGCATGTGAACAGAATATGTTGAGAGAAATATGGACAATAAACACCATTTTGAGGAGGTCTCAAAGAACTGAGGAGCATATTATTGGAAACTAGAACAAAGGAGATATTTGTTAAAAGTGACAAAGAGGTTGGCTGACTTAGGTTCCTATCGTAGTGTTTTGTGAAAGGTCAAACTTGTGAGTGGTAAAGTTTGATATTTCGCTGAGGGAATTTCTCACAAAGTATCAATAGAGTCGTCTAGTTTCTCATGAATGCTTATAGTAAAGTGCAAGAAGAAAGAAATGACTTAAAGACGAAATTTAATAAAAAAAAAAAAAATTTGGATGTCCTGTTGTGCACCTGAGTGGATTACTGGTACTTTCATGGCTGGAGCAAGTCTGGCAATAGCAACTACAAGCTCTGTAAGTGCCCACACAGATGCTGGGCTGCAGCCTGGGCTGACACAGTAGCTCCTACAGGCCACCACAGGTGCACAGCTATGGCAGTTCCAGT
The DNA here is from genome assembly GCF_032452875.1 of Bos javanicus. Lineage (NCBI taxonomy): Eukaryota > Metazoa > Chordata > Mammalia > Artiodactyla > Bovidae > Bos > Bos javanicus. The sequence continues at coordinate 51,337,767 of NC_083881.1, read as the reverse complement.
GTCTGACCTCAGTGGTTCTCTGCCAATGAATCTTTGCTACCATCTTTATGAGTACATATCCTGAAAGACACTCTGGCCGAGTCTCTAAGTTCCCACGGCTGAGGTCCTGGACAAAGGCAATGCCAGAAATACTGTACTTTGTGAGCCTGCACGTATGATAGGTGTGCACACCACAGAGTGCACTTCCCAGTGGATAGCTCCTGCAAAGGAATACTCAGTGGCTCCTCTCCTAGTGTGAGCACTTCAGTCCTGCCTACCTCACTCTACAGCACAGAAACAGATTTGAGGGCACTGACTCCAACAACTGCTTTGATAGCACAGACCATGTTTTGACAGGGTAGTGACAACCACAGAACAAAGAAGAGGCCCAACTCAACTATCAATGCAGATTCGGGTTGCCACAACAACAGTCACATTCCCATCAAGGGGATAATGGTCCACACACACTGAGAAAAGATGTGGCAGGCATCTATACTAAAAACAAACCTCTTATCAAAAATATTAGACTCACAAAGGCTATACAGGGACACTCCTACATAGGGACCACAGTAGATAAATACTTCTATTAAACTCATAGAGTCAGAGAGAGATAAGTAAACTGAAGAAACAGGAGAACCATTCACAATTACATTAAGAGAATTTCCCTGAAAGAACAATGAAACAAGTATCTTCAGTCTATCAGATCCCAAGTTCAAAAAGGAGGTAATGAAATTACTGAAGGAATTAAGAAAACCTATGGACAGAAATGGAGATTACTGTAAAAAGAACTAGAAAAAATAAAGAGGAACTAATTAAAATTAGAAAACTCATTTGTCGAGAAGAAAACTAAGCTAAAGTAAATCAACACCAAAATTCAAAATCTTGAAAAATGAAAAAAAAAAAAAAGATACTGAAGATAGAATAATGGAAATTACATAATCAGAATGGCAGACAGAAAGACAAATTTTAAAATATGAAAGCAATACATGACTCTTTGGGGACTGTCACATAGAAGTGTCACAATCTATGCATAACAGGGACCTCCAAAGGGGAAAAATTGAAAAAGGGGATTGAAGAAATGTTTGAAGAAATTGTGGCAGAAGATTTCCGAAGCCTAAAGAAGGAAACAGATATACAGGTACAGGAAGCACAGAGGGTCCCAAACAAGATAAACTCAAACATACTTACATCAAGAAATATTACTATTAAAATGGTAAAAATTAAAGACCAAAAGAGGATTCTAAAGACAGCAAGAGAAAAAGAGTTAATTACAAAGTAACCCCCATAAGGCTATAGAAAAGGTGCAAGACAAAAGTGAGTGGCAAGATCTAATCAAAGTCCTGGAAGTGAAACATCTGCAACCTAGGATAGTCTACCCAGCAAGATTATCATTTGGAATAAAAGAAGAGATAATTTCTCAGACAAGCAAAAACTAAAAGATTACAGCAAAACTAAGCCTAATCTAAAAGACATATTGAAAGTACTTCTCTAAATAGAAAAGACGCAAGAACTCACAGGAAAGGAAAAAATTACAATTGGAAGGGATATCACTTAAATAAGCCAGTACACAGATTTTTTAAAAATATTAAAAAAAATTTTGTGAAAGCAATAGTAATTATGATGAACTGCAAAAGGAAAAACAAAAAGATGTAATAAAGGACATGAAAATCATAAAATGTGGGCAAGGAGAATAAAGAAATGTAAATTTTCCTTTTTCTGGAATGTGTTTAAGCCTTATGACTACCCATCTAAAGCAATTAGATGTAGTAATGGGTTAACATAATTGAAAGACAGGATAACTATAAAGTAAAAATAATAATAATATTAATACAATAGATTCACAAAAACCAAAAAGAAGAGAAGCATAATACAATTAAAAACATCAAATCACAAAAAGAAAAATTAAAAAGGAACAAAGAAGAAATACAAAAATCCACTGGAAAATAAAGTTTAAAATGGCAATAAATACATATCTATCAATGATTGTCCTAAATGTTAATGGACTAAATGCTTCAGCTGAAAAACACAGAGTGGCACTTAGGAAAACAAAAGAGAGGTTACAATACAGCATCTACAAGAAACCCACATTAAGGCAAAGGACACACACAGACTCAAAGTGAGGGGAGAGAAAAAAGATATTTCATGTAAGCAGAAATGACAAAAAAGTGGGGGTAGCAATATTTAAATCAGACAAAACACTTTAAAACAAAAGCCATAAAGGTAAAGAAATACATTATATAATGACAAAAGAATCAAAACACAAAACAGATATTACATTCATTAACATATTTACAACCAATATAGGAACACATAAATACATAAAAAAGACTGAGACATAAAGGGAGAAACTGACAGGAATACACAACCCACTCACATCAATGGATAGATATTTCAAACAGAACATCAATAAGGCAATAAAGATCTTTGCAGTTGAACTTAGTTGATATTTTCAGGAAATTGTATTCCAAAAAAATGAGAATACATATTCCTTTCAAGTACATATGGAACATTCTCTAGAACAGACCATCGACCAGGACACAGAACAAGCCTCAACAAAGTTAAGAAGACAGGAATTATTCAAGCATCTTTTCTGACCACAATGGCAGGAAATTAGAAATCAACAACAGAAAGAAAAACAAAAACAAACAAACAACAGCAAATAATTACAAGGCAGATGAACAACATGCTACTAAAAAAATCAGTGAGTCAATGATGAAATAAAATAAGAAATTTAAAAATATCTTGAGAAAAAAGACAATGAATACACAACCATACAAATCTATGGGATGCAACAAAAGCAGTTTGTAAAAGAAAGTTCATGTGATATAGGCCATCCTCAAAAATTAAGAAAAACCTCAAATAAACAACTTAACCTACCACCTAAAAGAATTTCAAAGGTAAAAAGGAAAAACAAAACGTAAAGTCAGTACAAGGAAAACATAGAAAGGATCAGGAGGGGAAATAAATAAAACAGAGATTAAAAAGAAAAAAAAATTTAAAAAATCAATAAAACCAAGATCTGTTTCTTTGAAAGGGTAAACAAAATCAACAAACCTCTGGCCAGGCTCATCAAGAAGAAAAGAGAGTACACCTGAATAAAGAAAAGAAAAAGTGAAAAAGGAGAAATATATATATATATATATATATATATATATATATATATATATACACACATACATACATACATACATACATACATATACTGGAGAAGGAAATGTCAACCCACTCCAGTACTCTTGCCTGGAAAATCCCATGGACGGAGGAGATTGGTTGGCTACTGTCCATGGGATCGCAAAGAGTCGGACACGACTGAGCAACTTCACTATCACTATATATATACTGTGAACAATTACATGCCAACAAATTGGACAACCTAGAAAAAAATGGACACACTTCTAGAAACATACAGCTCACCAAAACTGAATCAAGGCAAAAAAGATAATTTGAACAGACTGATCATTGCAAGTGATATAGAACCTGTAATTTAAAAAAAAAAAAAAACAACAACCTGCAAACAAAAGTTCAGGGATGGAGGCCTTTACTGCAGAATGTTACCAAACATACAAAAAGAATATGCTAATCATATTCACATACTTCAAAAAGACTGAAGATGAGAGAACACTCCCAAAGTCATTTTATGAAGCCACCATCAACCTGATACCATAATCAAACAAACATAACATGAAGACAGAAAATTGCACGCCAATATCTGTGATGAACATAGGTGCAAAATATCTCAATGAAATATTAGCAAACTGAATCCAATAACACATAAAACAGATCATACACCATGATCAAGTTGGATTCACCCCAAGGTCACAAGGATGTTTCACCATATGCAAATCAATCCATGTGAAACACCACATCAACAAAAGGAAAGACAAAAACCACATGATGATCTCAACAGATGCATAACAGTATTTGATAAAATTCAACATCCATTCATGATAAAAGTGAAAGTGAAGTTGCTCAGTCGTGTCTGACTCTTTGCGACCGGTGGACTGTAGCCCAGCAAGCTCCTCTGTCCATGGGACTCTCCAGGCAAGAATACTGGAGTGGGTTGCCATTTCCTTCTCCAAGGGATCTTCCTGACCCAGGGATCGAACCCAGGTCTCCCACATTGCAGGCAGATGCTTTAATCTCTGTGCCACGAGGGAAGCCCTTAATTCCTAGCCACAGCCATCAAATAATAATAAGAAAAAGTATCCAAATTAGAAGGGAAGATGTAAAATTGTCATTATATGCAGATGACAAGATTCTATACACAAAAAACCCTCAAGTCTCCACACAAAAACTCTAGGACTGATAAATGAATTTAGCAAGGTAGCAGGACACAAGATTAACATACAGAAATCTGTTGCATTACAGAAATATCAGAATGAAATTTGATGAAGTATCAGAAATGAATTATGAAATATCAGAAATGGAAAGAAAAATAAATGTGATCCTTATCAAATTAACCATGATATTTTTCACAGGACTAAAACAAATAATCCTAAAATTTATATAGAATCATAGAAGATTGCCAAAGCAATCCTGAGATAAAAAAAAAAAGTTAGAGACATAACCCTCACAGGCTTCAGACAATGCTACAAAGCTACTGTAATAGAAATAGTATAGTACTGGCACAAAAACAGATGTATGGATCAATGGAACATAATAGAAAGCCCAGAAATAAACTCACAAACCTGTGGTCAATTAACCTCTGACAAGGAGACAAGAATATACAATGGAGAAAAGACAGTCTCTTTAGCAAGTGGTATTGTGAAAGCTAGTTAGGATGGCCTGGATGGAATGTGATGCACAAGTGATAGGAGATGGACCAAAGAAATAACAGGACAATGTAAAAATTTAAAGATCAAATTTAAGGTTCAAGGTAAAGACTAGGTCCTTAACCAAATGAGGAAGAATACAATCTGAGGGTTTTAGGATCTGGTGGCCTTGCAAAATATATTATGGGCATATTTTACCCTCCCTTTATGATAATTTTGACATGAGTCTTTTGAATATCTGTGCAAATGTCAATCAAAAATACTGATTATTATATTTTAGTATCTTACTATTATAAGGGAATATGAAATCATGTGGCTATATTTCAAATAGAGTTGTCTCCTTTCTTCCTGAATTCCCCAAACTTTTGTCTTTACTGCTATTGCATAAGCTTTTACTGTTAAGTACTGTAATTTTGGAGACATATTTCCTACTAAAATGTATCTGACTGAGAGCAATCATATTATCTTATTCATCTTGGTGTGCTGTCCTGTGCTATGTCACTTCAGTCGAGACTGACTCATTGAGATGCTATGCACTGTAGCCTGCTAGGCTCCTCTGTCCATAAGGTTCTCCAGGCTAGAGTACTGAGGTAAGTTGCCATGCCCTCCTCCAGGGGAATTTCCTGACCCAGGGATAGAACACATACATGTCTTTTACATTTCCTGCACAGGCAGGCGGGGTTGTTACCACTAACACCACCTGGGATGCCCATGCATCCTGGTACCCAACCCAAAAGTATACTGGTATATCTGCACACGGTTGCTTAATAAATCCTTTTGAAATGGATAAATGAAATCTAAAATACTGTATTTTTATTTATTTATTGTCAGTTTTTCTTCTGACTAGAATGTGAATCTCAATAAATCATCTACTTTGTTTTGTTCACCTTGGATGTCCAGTTTTTAGACATAGAATAGTTCATGGCTCAGAGGTGGTACTTAATTTGCTAAATAAATAAATGAATAGTCCAACTTTACTGATTATAATGCTGTCCAAAAAATATAAAGTAAATTGCTTTTGGTCACACAGGCACAATTAGTAGGACAGAATTCAGACGCACCAGATCTATAATAATGCTGTCTTTTCATTATAATACTTAATTTAGTCATTCTTTCAACCAGCATGTACTTAACACAATTCAGTTCAGTTGCTCAGTTGTGTTTGACTCTTTGCGACCCCATGGACTGCAGCATGCCAGGCTTCCCCATTCATCACCAACTCCCAGAGCTTACTCAGACTCATGTCCATCAAGTCACTGATGCCATTCAACCATCTTATCCCCTGTCATCCCCTTTTCCTCCTGCCTTCAATCTTTCCCAGCATTTAAAAACCCAGTATTCAACACAGGTTAGGTGCTTAATATCATAACATTATGGCCAAATATTCTATAAGAAGACACACTGCTTTTATTTCTCAGTGAAAGAATCTAAGAAATTGTATAGAGTGGAAATATATTACAGTATTCATACTTTGGTTCATTTAAAGAAAAATAAAAATTGACTAAAAAGTCAGAGACATATTAGTGCATAGAAAATGAAGGGCCAAAAACCATTACAGTGAGAGTTGATTGTATTTTTTCATAGTCAAGTATTCAAGAATATGGGGGCCTCCCTGGTAGCTCAGCTGATAAAAATTCTGCCTGCAATGCAGGAGACCCCAGTTTGATTCCTGGGTTGGGAAAACCCCCTGGAGAAGGGATAGGCTACCCACTCAAGTATTCTTGAGCTTACCTGGTGGCTCAGATGATAAAGAATCCACCTGCAATTCGGGAGACCTGGGTTAGATCCCTGGGTTGGGAAGAGCCCCTGGAGGAGGGCATGGCAACCCACTCCAGTATTCTTGCCTGGAGAATCCCCATGGACAGAGGAGCCTGGTGGGACAGTCCATGGGATCACAAAGAGTCAGACATTACTAAGCAACAAAGCACAGCACAGCACAACATTCAAGAATATGTGAGCTTCTTGGACTCCAATGAGATCAAACCAGTCAATTCTAAACAAAATCAACCCTGATTATTAATTTGGTGATTAATTGGCTGATGCTGAAACTGAAGCTCCAACAGTTTGACCACCTGATGCAAAGAGACAACTCATTAGAAAAGATTCTGATGCTGGGAAAGATAGAAGACAGGAGGAGAAGGGGACAACAGGGGATGAGATGGTTGGAAGGCCACATGAGTTTGAGCAAGGTCTGGGAGATGGTGAAGGACAGGGAAGCCTGAAGTGCTGAAGTCTGTAGGAACACAAAGAGTCAGACACGACAGCTACTGAACAACAAGACATCACTTTGCCAGCAAAGGTCTGTATGGTCAAAGCTATGGTGAAGGACACGGGAGACTGGTGTGCTGCAGTCCATTCCATAGAGTCACAAACAGTTGGACACAACTTAGCAACTGACCAACAACAATTCAAGAATAGAAAAATGAATATACATGGAATGTAGTAACCTCAAAGAAACTACTTGTTACATTGGTGATAGGAGGTAACATAGTACTGCTGCTGCTGCTAAGTCGCTTCAGTCGTGTCCGACTCTGTGCGACCCCATAGACGGCAGCACACCAGGCTCCGCCATCCCTGGGATTCTCCAGGCAAGAACACTGGAGTGGGTTGCCATTTCCTTCTCCAGTACTCTATTCACCTGTACTATGAATTGTACACTCTGGAGCCTTGCATCTCAGCAGTGCTGAAGAAGTAAGAAGAGTGTCAAGCATACAATACATACACTCTAATTTACCAACAAGTCATTTGATTTACTTTACAGTTCTATATATCAGAGAGAACATTTTAAAAAGCCTAACCTGAGTACATAATCAGTGAAACAATGTCAGGATTAAGGATCAATTTGAATACTTTCTAAGAGCAGATATATTTTATTCAACATTTGCAAGAAGGCGAAGAATATGGATCAGCAAAGGTAAAAATAGAAGCCCTTATAGAGAAGGAATATAAGCCAGGACAACAAATTAGTGTTGGTAAAATAATAATAATGGTATTAATAATAATAGTTGTAACTATAAAAGACTTTTATAGTTACTTTTTTCAATTTCATAAAAGAATATTTAGACATTTCAAAATATTACAGCAAGCTGACTGATGTCATTTATTTATACCAGCTATATATATGGATACATTTATTGTTTTCTGGTGATATAAAAATATTTAATTGCAAAGCATTATTATGATCATTAAAAATATTATTATAGTCTGTAATTCTTGAGAAATACTGAGTTATAGAGAATAAAACATGTTCCCTGCCTGATGGCAAAAGAAATTCATGTATAATGAAAATCAGGCAGGGTCAGAATCACTGTGAAATTAAGTGAGAATTAAATTGGGCTTACTATACTTAAAAGATGATATGCATAATTGAGCACTTGCACTGTGTATGACTGGAGTGTTTAATTACATCATACAATACAACATTAAACATTATAGATCTTATGGCCTGATTGTTAATTGTGAATATTTCAGCATGATTAAAATCACTTGCTAATAAATAAATAAGCTAAAAGGAAGCATATGCTAGTACTTTTACTTACATAGAAATAAAAGATTTGAGGAGAAGCTTTATGACTATAAACTGTTTTTACAGTTTAGTCTAATAACCATTTATCAAGCTCTAAAAGAAGTGGTGGAAATAAAGAATAATAAGCTTAGACTTTGTACTCAAAAACCCTAAGCTGCATTAAAGGTTTTGTGGCCTCATTCTTCTAATTATAGAAATTAACCTTAACAACTTGATAGTTGGCACACGTTTCTTCTCAAAATACTCTATTTTCATATCACAATCTTTCGTACATCTCTGGGAGCTTCTCATATTTCTCATTTCTTGGATTTCCTGACTATTGTAGATCTTATACTCCTCAGTGCCTCTGGATATATTTTTGGACATGCTTCTCTTCTCATTCCATTCTTTCTAACATTTATATATCAAAGATCTGCAAGATTATAACTTCAGCTCACACTTCTGTATTCTGAGCTCCAGATTCATATATAAATATATTAAACTATTTTGTAAATTTGCCACTTAGATATCTTTAAAGTATCTCAAAATTAAAATATACAAAAGTATTTTGCATTTACCAGTTCAAATATATTTTCTTGCATCATTCATGTCGATGAACAGGGAGCTTCCCTCACCTCTATTCTCATTTGATAACTCTTCCTCACTCATTCACATTTCCATTGATTTAAAAATGTCTAAATTCTATTAATTCTCCTCCCAAATATACATATCAGCTGTAGCATATCCCTACCTCTCTGAGCACCCTTGCTCAAGCCACCGGTATATTTTCCCCAGACCACTACAATAACTTCCTCTCAATCACTGCTTCCATGTATCTTTGATGACTAGAATCTTTGAAAATGCAGGTTTGATTCTATCACACAACACCAACCCATTGTTATCCCAAAGCATTTAGTTAATTCTCATTCTGCATAGGACAAAGTTAAAAACTTTTAACCTAACTTACAGTGTCCTACAGCAGTCTTATTTATAAATGATTTGATATCCACATTTTTCACTCTACTTTCTCTCATTTACTATTTTCCCAATGCACAGGGTTTTTTTTTTAGTTCCTCAAAAGTACCAAATTCATCTTGTCTTTGACCATGTTGTCCAACTGCTTAAAATCTTTTATCACCCTTCTTATGCTTTTCATAGCCTTTTGCAATATTGGCTTCATTTATTCCTCACACTGAACCTGAACATCATTCCTTTGGGTTGCTTTCTCTAGTTCTTAGCATCACTTATATCCTCTCATAGAAGACTGCATCATTTCCTCAGAGCCCTTACAACAACTGGAACTGTGGCTTCTGTATAATTATTTTAACTGTATATTGATCTGACTCTTTACCCCTAACAGTCATTTGAGAAGGAAACAAAAACAAAGTTCTATTGATTTCTTCATGCGTGTTATAAACTAGTAAATTTTAACTTTATTAAAATAATCCAAATAATAGGATTTTTTTTAAAAAGAATTAAAGCTAAGTAGACACGAAGTTCTCACATGATGCTTAGCTTTTAGGTTAATTACACTTCTCTGAAGATCTATGCATGAATTAGCAATGACTTCACATACATAATATTTAATCATCTCTGGTGATGCACAGCACAAATCCTGAATATGTGTATATTACTAAATCAAAATCTTCTGAGGGGCAGGTTGACATTTCAGAGCTTGAGTGATGAAACTTGGAAAGGGGAAAGTCTAAAATTCTACACTCAGTATAATCTCTTACAACGTTATTTACATTATGAACAAAATTTGGAACATGGAAAACGCTTACAATTCTGTATCCTCTGTTGTTTGTTTCTTATCACATCACATCACATAAAGAAAGCTGAGCGCTGAAGAATGGAGGCTTTTGAACTGTAGTGTTGGAGAAGACTCTTGAGAGTCCCTTAGACTGCAAGGAGATCCAACCAGTCCATCACAAAGGAAATCAGTCCTGAATATTCATGGGAAGTATTGATGTTGAAGCTGAAACTGCAAAACTTTGGCCAACTGATACAAAGAACTGACTCATTTGGAAAGATCGTGATGCTGGGAAAGATTGAAGGCAAGAGGAGAAAGGGATGACAGAGGATGAGATGGTTGGATGGCATCACCAACTCAACGGACATAGTTTGAGTAAACTCCAGGAGTTGGTGATGGACAGGCAAGCCTGACGTGCTGCAGTCCAAGTGGTCACAAAGAGTCAGACATGACTGAGCAACTGAACTGACTGATCACATCACCAAAATTCCTAACAGGACTTGTGGCCTGCATCCTTATCTTTCAGTTCAGTGCCTTCCCTCACTGTTACCTTACTGTGTATTTACACAGCTCTGTTTTAGAAACAATTCTTCCACATCTAAAATCACAATGCTTGTAGAAAAATCCAAAATCCCTGTCCAAGGTAGTGCTAATCAAATTCAAGTCATTCATTTAAAGCAAAGAACATTTTTGTGCCACCTTGTGAATTGTATGCAATTGTATGCAACTTTCAAAGTCTAAAAATATTTTTTCCCAGAGAAATAATTTAAATATTTTCCACAGTCTCATTGTGAAAAAATAATCTAGCCCATGTCCTGTGACTATCCATGGTGTTCAATTCAGTTGATCAGTTGTGTCTGACTCTTTGTGACACCATGGACTGCAGCACATCAGGCTCTCCTGTCCATCACTGGATAGGATGTTCATCACTCCTAGGCTTGCTCAAACTCACGTCCTTCTAGTTAGTGATGCCATCCAACCATCTCAGCCTCTGTCGTCCCCTTATCCTGCCTTCAATCTTTCCCAGCATCAGGGTCTTTTCCAATGAGTCAGTTCTTAGTATCAGGTGGCCAAACTATTGGGGAATCAGCTTAAGCATCAGTCCCGAATATTCATTGGAAAGTCCAACTATCACATTTATACATGACTACTTGAAAAACCATAGCCTTGACGAGATGGACCTTTGCTGCCAAAGTAATGTCTCTGCTTTTTAATATGCTGTCTAGGTTGGTCATAGCTTTTCTTTCAAGGAAAGTGTTTTTTAATTTCCTGGCTCAGTCAACATCTGCAGTGATTTTGGAGCCCAAGAAAATAAAGTCTCTCACTGTTTCCATTGTTTCCCCAACTATTTGCCATGAGGTGATAGGATTGGATGCCCTGACCTTCATTTTTTGAATGTTGAGTTTTAAGCCAGATTTTTCACTCTCCTCTTTCACTTTCATCAACAGGCTCTCTAGTTCCTCTTGACGTTCTGCCATTAGGGTGGTATCATCTGCATGTCTGAGGATATTGATATTTCTCCTGACAATCTTGATTCCAGCTTGTGATTCATCCAGCCGGCATTTTGCATAAAGTACTCTGCATATAAGTTAAATACACAGGGTGACAATTAACAGTCTTGATATACTCCTTTCCAAATTTGAAACCATTCTGATGTCCCACATCCGGTTCTAACTGTTGCTTCTTGACCTGGATATAGATTTCTCAGTAGGCAGGGGAGTTGTTTTGGTATTCCCATCTCTTTGAGATTTTTCCACAGTTTGTTGTGATGCACAGTCAAAGACTTTGGCATAGTCAATAAAACAGAGGTAGATATTTTTCTGGAAGTCTCTTGCTTTTTTGATGGTCCAGTGGATTTTGGCAATTTGATCTCTGGTTCCTCTGCCTTTTCTAAATCCAGCTTGAACATTTGGAAGTTCTTGGTTCATGTATTGTTGAACCCTAGCTTGGAGAATTTTGAGCATTACTTTGCCAGTGTGAAATGAGTGCAATTGAGTGGTAGTCTAAACATTCTTTGGCATTGCCTTTCTTTGGGATTGGAATGAAAACTGACCTTTTCCAGTCCTGTGGCCACTGCTGGGTTTTCCAAATTTGTGGGCACAGAGAGTGCAGCACTTTCACAGCATCATTTTAGAGGATTTGAAATAGCTCAACTAGAATTCCATAGCTTCCACATGCTTTGTAGTGATCTTCCTAAGGCCCACCTAACTTCACATTCTAGGATGTCTGGCTCTAGGTGAATGATCACACCGTTGTGGTTATATGGATCATTAAGGTATTTTTTCATATAGTTCTCCTGTGTATTCCTACCACCTCTTATTAGTATCTTTTGCTTTTGCTAGTTCCATACCATTTCTGTCCTTTATTGTGCCCATCATTGCATGAAATGTTCCCCTGGTATCTCTAATTTTCTTGAAGAGATCTCTAGTCTTTCCCATTCTATTGTTTTCCTCTATTTCTGTGCATTAATCACTGAGGAAAGCTTTCTTATCTCTCCTTGCTATTCTTTGGAATTCTGCATTCAGATGAATGTATCTTTCATTTTCTTCTTTGTCTTATGCATCTCTTCTTTTCTCAGCTACTTGTAAGGCCCCCTAAGACAACCATTCTACCTTTTTGCATTTCTTTTTATTGGGGATGATCTTAATCACTGGTTCCTGTACAATGCCATGAACCTCCATCCATACTTCTTCAAGGACTCTGTCTATCATATCTAATCCCTTGAATCTATTTGTCACTTCTACTGTATAATCATAAGGGATTTGATTTAGGTCATACCTGAATGGTCTAGTGGTTTTCTCTACTTTCTTCAATTTAAGTTTGAATTTGCCAAGAGAGAGGTAATGATCTGAGCCACAGTCAGCTCCCGGTCTTGTTTTTGTTGACTGTATAAAGCTTCTCCATTTTTGGCTGAAAAGAATATAATCAATCTTATTTCTATATTGACTATCTGGTGATACCCATGTGTAGAGTCATCTTTTGTGTTTTTGGAAGAGGGTGTTTCCTATGACCAGTGTGTTCTCTTAGCAAAACTGTTAGCCTTTGCCCTGCTTAATTTTGTATTCCAAGGCAAACTTGCCTGTTATTCCAGGTATCTGTTGACTTCCTAGTTTTGCATATACAGTGTAATGCTAGGCTAAAGAATGAAAATAACATATTTCCCAAAGACCTAATTTAACAATTTATGAGGGAGGGAACTCCTTCAAATATAACATGAGCTTTCCCATATGTTATCCCTTAAAGTGTCCTAGAGTCTCCAAGTTGTAACAGCTGTGGTACCATCTGTGCTCTGAATTGATAGTAAATGTGTGTCAATATAAAATCTAAGCCAAAAATTTAGGATTCAGTCAGAACTCATTAGTAGATTAGTAGAACACTGCTACCTCCTAACAGATTTAATATTCTGTATGTAACACTCTAAAAGCACTGGGTAAAGATGAAATTTTTTCAGCAACAAAAACTCTCAGAGTAATTGAAAAATTACCATGCTATACTGAGGCTCTTCAATTCATTCATCCAGCAACTATTCACTGATAGTATCATAAGAGGCCATCATGTATGGCTACAATAACAAAAAAAATAGAAAAATGTTTCCCACTCTTAGAATATTCTACATGGCTTGTACACTTCTGGTACAATCTCCTCCCCTTGAGCATAGGCAGAGCCTGAAAATACAATCTTTATCACTTTGGTGATTATTCTATGTTCTATGGCAGAATAAAAGGGCTTTGAAGAAGTAATAATGATTCCCAGGTAGTTGACGTTGAACTAATCACAAGGGAGCGTATCCTTGATGTGCCTAGTCTAATTAGCTGAGCTCTTAAAGAGATGAAGAGTCTAAGCAGCAGCAGGTGCTCTCCTATTGACCATGAAAGAGCAACCTGCCATGTTGAGGAGAATGCCAATGGCAGAGAATGGCGAGCATCCTCTAGGATTTGAGAACCTCGGTTCTAAACTGCAAGGAACTGAATTATATAGACAACCAGTCAGCTCGGAAGATGAAATTGCAGCCTTTGACAACAATTATTTCGGCATGATGTGACCCTGAGCAGAGGATCCAGATAAGCCATGTGCAGATTCATGACTTATACTCTGAGAAAAAAGTTTCTTGTGGTTTTAAGCTACTGTTTGTGGTGTTTTGTCATGTAGCAGTAGAAAACTAATATAGAGAGGGAAAATCTTGCACTTTTCACCTCTTTAACTGTTGAAGGATCATATTTAGTTTCTCATGATCACTACTGGACTCATTTTTAGATAAACAGATACACAGACTCATAGATACATAGATAGTATACAGCATCCCATGAAACAGACACAGTAATATAAAATAGCAGGATATATAATTTGAAAGACAGCAAATTTCATCAATTTTCTGATATCAAATTTCTGATAAATTCAGAGGAATTAATTTGTTTCATAACTGACATTTTATTTCAGAATCGAACCAAAAACATTGCATTATTTACAGATATTTTGATATGCTAAAAAAATCTGCGGTTTAGAACCAAGACTATTTCAACTCAAATTTTATTTCTGCAATTTTCTTACTGCATGATCTTGGGAAATGCTTAGCTTATCTGGAACATATTAGAAATTCTGATCATGCCATAACTTGGCAAAACATAACAGTTAATTTCAATACAGTAATTTTAATTTACTGGGGCCTTCCTGGTGACTCAGTGTAAAGAATTCACCTTCAAGGCAAGAGCTCCAGAAGACAGGGATTCAGTCCCTGGGTTAGAAAGATATCCTGGAGGAGGGTATGGCAACCTAATACAATATTCTTGCCTGGAGAATTCCGTAGACAAAAGAGCCTGGCAGGCTTACAGTCCATAGGGTCGCAAAGAGTCAGATACGACTGAAGCAACCTAGCACACACAACACATTATTAGTTGGACTATAGGAAGGTGTAGCAATTTTAGAGAAACGGTTGGAAATAATTGGTCAAATAAAGAATACATTTGTACCAATGACCCTGCATCACATGTCTGAGTACATATACAGAGTATCCTTTACAAGAAGGCCTTAAAGTTACAAATGACCTTATGAAAAAGTGTTCATCACTGGGTTATTTGTGGTAATAGGGAGTCATCTCACAGTGGTAGTTTAGTGACTTAACACTATGTGAATCAATACAGTATGGCATTAGAATCACCTGAAGAGCTTTCTAAAAATAAATAGTGATATTCTGGCCCTACTCTCAGAAATTTTTATTCAAGTGGTGTACAATGGTCTGAGATACTAGATGTTTCATGGAAGGTTGTGCAGACAAGGTTGAGAGTTTTGCACAAAGCTTAAAATCAGAATACTGAGTGAAGAGTAAGAAATAGTAAGAAATCTATAGCATAATACCACTTCTATAAAAAGCATATAAACACAAAATATCACTTTATATTTTATAAGAACACAAAAATAAAAGATGTAACTTTTACACATTTGAGCAGTTGCTTATCTGGGGAGATGCATGGGAGCATGAAATGAGGATTAAAGGCAATTCAATATATACATATTCATACATAACTACCTGCATCCAGGCAAGAAAGAGGTCTTGCAGTCTTGCAAAGAATTCTGATAACAGTACTACTGGAATAAGAAAAGTAATTAACTCAATCCTCTGTCACTATGCTATAAATAATGACAACATAAAATTGGGGAATGAGATAATCTCTAAAGATCTTTCTAGTTTATATTGTGAATTTATTTTTCCCCCAGATAGTATTTTTTAAATATATATTTTTATTTAGTAAGATGAAAAGTTATCTTTACTCACTCACTGCTTTGTAAGCTTGAGATATTTTTTCTTTGACTGAGTCTCACCTACTACATGATAATTCAACAGATACAAAGGCATATGCCAAAATATATGATTATTTTAAAAGGAATAATTAAGAGAAAAATGATTGCTCTGCAGAAGAAAAGACTTGGTAATAGGCACTGAGACTATGAGGAATGTTTTTCCAATATTTGGAAGGCCTTCATCTGTCATATGCAAGAAAGATGACACTATTTTGTTTGACATTAAATGGAACGCTGCGAATCACGAGATAGAAGTTACAAGAATTTCACATTTCAGTATAACATGGCTTCTAGTAAGAGTTGTCCAAATAGGGAAAGATCTGCCATTGAAGACTGTGAGTCACAATCATTAGAGTTCAAAAGTAGTGGGGATGCAGCAGAGGCCATCTATATGTCAGTGCTGCTCAAATAACGGTTGTCATGCAGGTCAAATGATCATAGCCATATTCTTCTTACCTCCTCCTCTACTGTCTTATTTGGGGTCCTTCAAAGGAAATGCGTCATTTCACCAAGATTGCTTACATTCATAAGTACCAAATTAGATGATTTACAAGAACTCCATTAAACTTCTAATGTTATTAAGAAGAAAAGTATTATACCTATGCATTGTACAATTCAGCTATTATTCTAAATATATTCTAAACTACCTATTGGTTTCAATATAAGATAAACTGCACGCCAATAAAAGTTTAATTTAGTGCACCTATATAAAATATACCTTTTCTGAAAATTTCTCTAAAGTTTAGAGAGTCTGACATGTATGCCCTTGTAATTTTTAAATATGCCAAACAGAATGGATTTTTATGTACAAAAAATATATGATTTTATCTTCTTAATAGGAAAATTATCTAACCAGTTATACCCAACTTTTTTTGGCACTAGAGACCAGTTTTGTGGAAGAAAATTTTTCCACAGTTGGGACGGTACAGTTTGGGGATGATTCAAGTACATTACATGTATCATGCACTTTATTTCTAGTATTATTACATTAGTTCCACCTCAGATCATTAGGCATTAGGTCAGGAGGCTGGGGACCTCTGATCTAAGGAACTGAATAATTACAAGCCGAAACAGTTTAACCGTGGTGATTACTGACAGGACACCTGAGTGTGACTAAGAAGAAACCTTGCCTGATTATGTCATGAAAGGTTTGGTCACTGAAATTTATTAAAGCAAAATAGAAAGCATCAAAACTAAAGTAGGAAACTGAAATTAGAATCAGAACACCTGAGTCCACACTTTAGCACCATCATCTAACAAGTGTTTTCTTCTTT
This sequence comes from Bos javanicus, assembly GCF_032452875.1. Lineage (NCBI taxonomy): Eukaryota > Metazoa > Chordata > Mammalia > Artiodactyla > Bovidae > Bos > Bos javanicus. The sequence continues at coordinate 51,320,688 of NC_083881.1, read as the reverse complement.
GTGAAACTCAGTTTCTTGATCTCTGAAACTCATTTCAACTCAATAAATATATATTGAATGACTACTGTGGAATAAGTTCTGAGCACACATAAGAGAGTCTTAGGGGGCTGAAAATCCTAAGGTGCAACTGCTTATGCAAATAGATACTTGAATTCATGGCAACATAAATTAGTAACACAAGTAAACACATTGTGAAGCAGCTGCAGAATGAAAGGGTTAATGGTATGTGGGGTTAGAAGATAAAGTGGGGTGGGTGAGAGAAAGGATGTTGACTATAACAACATCTCCTTCAGAGCTTTAAGAATGAAGAGATAAAGCATGTTGAAATGTCATGTACACTATACATTTTTCTCATTTGAGTAATAATCTTTGAATGTGTATTATTCCTCACGTTTCTTTATTCCCAAAGCTACCACACATAATTAAGCTTCTATTCACTTCATATGTGGACTTAAGAAATACAAATCTGTCTCTCTTGTGACCTAATGATGGGGGCATTTCTTCATAGAAAGCTACGAGTTAATATATATATATCTCTTTTGAACGAATAAGTTAGTTTGGTGCTGGAGGGTGAAAAGAATAATGGAAAATAAAGTATGATGAATTACACTTTAAAAATTTGCCTGAGACTAAGCAAGAATGCAATTTTAAAAAGAAAAATTATTTTAATAATTACTGATAAAACAAAAGGTAAAAAGTGAAAGTATTACTTAGGTAGGAAAAGAATCTTCCTTTAGTGATAAAGCAACCAGAAAACATTATAATTTAAGTGTCTTTTAAAAATTGCCAAGTCAAATATTCTGTAAGGACTTGATTCAGGAACCACTGACAATTTTTCCATCTTAAATAAGGAAAATATGCCTACCTCATGGAGCGAATCAAATAAGGGTTCAGGTGATAAGCCTCATTAAGCACAGTGCATGACATAATCAGAAGCTCATTAAAAGTTAGTTCCTTTTCTTAGACTATATTGATTAGTTTTTGTTAATTATTACACATACCCACAGCACTTCTATCTATGAAGCAAAGGAAGAGTGATATTATAAATTTAAATAGTATATAATATTGTTCCCTTACGATAAAAGGGAACTAAGGCAGAAGCATCAGTGGATAAAAATATTCTATATAGTGTAAATATTTATCTGTTTGAAATCAATTCCAAATAGGTAAACTTGAAAATATTATAATTTTGGGAAGAAAACAAATAGCTTAATTAAGTTGAAAAAGTGCATTATTAAGACCATGTTAGTTCTGACAATAAGCTTGATCCTAACTTGTACAGTAGAAAGCTTAGTACAGATGTACCCAGTTTGCAATTACATACTAACAATTAACAATATATTAAATGATTAACTCCAACATTTAGGCTTTGCAGATAGATGGAAGAGATATAGGCAACAAACAGCTGTTGGGAGGTGGGTAAGTGAAGACTCTCAGCTTCTGTGATTTTCTATGCTCTGAAAGATTTCTTTCTTTCCTGGAATCAAGGGTTACAGAATCAGGGTTACAGGTGGTCACTCATTTTCTTGATTTTTTTCCTTCTTGTTTCCCATTATCAAGTACATTACCACTGGCAGCAAGCCAACAGCAAGCATTTTGAGCTAAGCAGTCTAAATGGGTCTTAGGCTAAAAACGAAAAGCAAAATTTTCTAGGAAATGAAAATTACTTTATAAAAACTTTATACGAAATCTAAGTACATTGATATCTCCACATTCATGTTCACAGAGTGCCAAATAGAAATATACTGTAAGGAAAACTGGATATAATTTCAATATCTCTGTGTAAGCTATGATCACTGTTGTTCAGTCGCTAATTTGCATCTGACTCTTTGTGAGCCCATGGACTGCAGCACACCAGGCTTCCCTGTACTTCAAAGTCTTCTGCAGTTTGCTCAAACACATGTCCATCGACTCAGTGATGTTCAACCATCTTATCCTCTGTTGCCCCCTTATCCTCCTGCCCTCAATCTTTCCCAGTATCAGGTCTTTTCCAATGAGTTGACTCTTTGCATCATGTGGCCAAAGTATTGGAGCTTTATATTCAGCATCAGTCCTTCCAATGAATATTCAGTGTTGATTTCCTCAAAGACTGACTGGTTTTATCTCCTTTCAGTTCAAGGGACTCTCAAGAGTCTTCTCCAATACCACATTTAGAAAGCATCAATTCTTTGACATCCAGCCTTCTTGATAGTCCAACTCTTACATCCATACGTGACTACTGGAAAAACCAGAGCTCAGTCTATGTGGACCTTGGTTGGCAAAATGATGTCTCTGCTTTTTAATAGGCTGTCTAGGTTTGTCATAGCTTTTTTTCCAAGGAGCAAGCTATGATCATATGAAGCAACTTAAAATTTTTATGCTAAAGAGCAGATAATTCATAATGGTACCTTATCATTTTTATAGACCTTTACCTTTATAGCACCCACTATAGTTTGTAACTATATTTTTTGATATTATTTGTAAATATCTATCTTCTTCACTAGGGTATTCCCATTATGATGGTAGGACTTTTTTCTTTTTTCGTCATCGTCATTGTTTTCCTACAGTAGTATCTCCAGTGTCTACTGTATTTTAAAAAGTGAATAATCTGTCAGTAGCTCCAATTTATCATTTCTCTTTCTAATCCTGTACTTTCATAATATCTGACCTAAAAAAGTGTTACCATATTCTAAATAATGTTAGAAAGAGAACAGTGATTGGGTTATATTGCATTAAAAAAAAAAAAAAAGGTTAGGGATCATTCTAAAACTCATTAGAACGGCTACTATTAAAAACAAAGCAAAACAAACAAACAAAAAGTAAAAATAAAAAATTCTGCTGATTACAAAGAGATATTGGAACCCTTGTGCACTTGGTGGGAGTGTCAAATGGTACTGCTACTCTAGAAGAGGGTATAGTGTCTCTTAAGAAAATTAAAATTGAATTACTATATGACCCAAGAATTCAATTTTTGAGTATATACCCAAAAGAACTGAAAATAGTGTCTCAAGACATATATATACACCCATATTCACAGTAGTTCAAGTATGAGAGCAACCCACATGTCCATCCAAAGATGAATAAACAAAATAATATAATCATATAAACACAATAGAATATATTCAAACTTAAAAAAAGAAGGAAATTCTGACATATGCTATAAAATGGATGAACCTTGAGAACCTTATGCTAAGTGAAATAAACCAGTAAGAAAGAGACAAAACTTGTATGATTCTACTCATATAGAGGTAGAAACTTAGGGCAGTCAGTGCAGGGTTGAGGCCTCAGGCTTTTCGTTTAATTTTAGTTTTTAAGTCCAACTTATTACCTCACGTAGGTGTCTAGCTCCATTAGCCTAAGGCTGTACATTGTCACCCTGCTTATTTAACTTATATGCAGAGTACATCATGAGAAACGCTGGGCTGGAAGAAGCATAAGCTGGAAATCAAGACTGCTGAGAGAAATATCAATAACCTCAGATATGCAGATGACACCACCCTTATGGCAAAAAGTGAAGATGAACTAAAAAGCCTCTTGATGAAACTGAAAGAAGAGAGTGAAAAAGTTGGCTTAAAGCTCAATATTCAGAAAACGAAGATCATGGCATCTGGTCCCATCACTTCATGGGAAATAGATGAGGAAACAGTGGAAACAGGTCAGACTTTATTTTTAGGGGCTCCAAAATCACTGCAGATGGTGAATGCAGCCATAAAATTAAAAGACGCTTACTCCTTGGAAAAAAAGTTATGACCAACCTAGATAGCATATTCAAAAGCAGAGACATTACTTTGCCAACAAAGGTTCATCTAGCCAAGGCTATAGTTTTTCCAGTGGTCATGTATGGATATGAGAGTTGGACTGTGAAAAAGCTGAGTGCTGAAGAATTGATGCTTTTGAACTGTGGTGTTGGAGAAGACTCTTGAGAGTCCCTTGGACTTCAAGGAGATCCAATCAGTCCATTCTAAAGGAGATCAGTCCTGGCTGTTCATTGGAAGGACTGATGCTGAAGCTGAAACTCCAATACTTTGGCCACCTCATGCGAAGAGTTGACTCATTGGAGAAGACTCTGATCCTGGGAGGGATTGGAGGCAGGAGGAGAAGGGGACGACAGAGGATGAGATGGCTGGATGGCATCACAGACTTGATGGACATGAATTTAGGTGAACTCCGGGAGTTGGTGATGGACAGGGAGGCCTGGCGTGCTGCAATTCATGGAGTAGCAAAGATGACTGAGCGACTGAACTGAACTGAACTGACTCGTTCTAATTTCCCGACATTTAGAGGAATGCCTCCCTGGTCTACAGGATCATAAAACAAACAGACCCATGACAAGACAATCAGTAACTTCTGTCCAACTTATCTAGGATAAAACAGCAGGTGGACCATTAACTTTTAACCATACTTAAATAATAAATAATGGCTGGATGACATCACTGACTCAATGGACGTGAGTTTGAGTGAACTCCGGGAGTTGGTGATGGACAGGGAGGCCTGGTATACTGCAATTCATGGGGTCACAAAGAGTCAGACATGACTGAGCGACTGAACTGAATAGCCTTAATAAATAGTCTGATGTCGTAAACATATAACTGGTCCTTAAACAATAGCCTGAGGTCATGAGAAATGGCTGCAGGCTGGTAACTCAATGTCTAAGAAAACTCAAGGACTTAGGAATCAAAGAAAGCCATAAAAATGGCAAACTGGACATTGCGGCTTTTAAACTGATTCGTCAAAAAGTACATATATCAGGGCTCCGAGCCAACCAAAAACAAACAGGTCAATACTAGTAAAGATATAAACTGCTGTTATTCCCACCCTTCCAGGCACACCTCTTCTCAGTGTCTATTCTGAGAGCTTGGTATCCGTATCCTTTAAAATAAACTCTTGTGCGAGCATTTGCATATTTGCAAAGTTCATTTTTTGGCTCTGCAAACAAGAACTCGGTTTCCTGTTTCAACATGAGGTACCTAAAGCAGTCAAAATTAAACAGAAGAAAGAATTGTGGCTGCCAGTGGCTTAGGATGGGAGGAAGGAATGTGGAGTTACTGTTAATGATTCAGTTTTACAAGATGAAAAGAGTTCTGGAGATTGATGGTGGTAACGATAGTACAAAAAATGAATGTACTTAAACAACTGAACTATATGCTTAAAATTGTTTAGTCAGTAAACAATTTTTGCTTTGTGTATTTACTCCAGTAAAAACATGGTATGGAAAAAATGATTTTATGTTATTGTAAAATGGAATTTACTAAGAGTTCATCTCTGTCATGGCTATTGCTTACCTTTTAAAATAATTTAAAACTTCAAGGTATACACTTAACTTCCAATTGTAAGGATGCCTTAGGCCACTATTATGGGCTTTAAGAAAATATAAAACTGTATTATTGAAGCAAAAGAATGTTCATAAGCCCTAAAGTACATGAAAAGGCTTAGTTCAGAACTCAGGCTCTCTGAAAAAACTGAGATATTTGTGTTCCACTTGTATTTTACCCACTAAATGTACTGGAAATATCTTAGAACCATCAAAATAAGCTAGATTTGGTCACATTTCTTAGAATCCCTAATATGAATTATTATTTATAGCATGATATAGTTATAAACTGATCATTTAGAAGGATTTTAAGACATATTTTTCAGCATTACAGGCTGATTAAATATGAGAAGTAACAGAATACATAAGAATTCTATTAAGAGTATACTATATTTCTATGTGGAGAAGGCAATGGCAACCCACTCCAGTACCCTTGCCTGGAAAATCCCATGGACCGAGAAGCCTGGTGGGCTGTAGTCCATGGGGTCGCGAAGAATCAGACACGACTGAGCGACTTCACTTTTACTTTTCACTTTCATGCATTGGAGAAGGAAATGGCAACCCACTCCAGTGTCCTTGCCTGGAGAATCCCAGGGACGGCAGAGCCATATGCGATTCTAGTATTTAGGTAAACACCAAAATATTTAACTTCAATATTAACAAAAATAAAGTAGCAAACCTTGGGAAGAATGTATTTGGATCTTCATACAAATATACCTTTTGTATAGAATGTATCTGTTAAATGCATTTTCAAGCAAAAAGCAAGAAATGTAGTTTGTGCTTGTTAGATGACAAGGCAGATCTGAATTTTATATCAGCATTAATGGAGCCAGAAATAAAGTAAGTGAGGTACTAATCTCAGATGTAAAAAATTCAGTGTTTAAGATAAAGTATAATTCAATATCAAACTTTTATAAAAATTAATGCAAAAATTCTACGATGGGCAAGATATCAAAATCTTAAATAAAGATAAAACCAATGTTCTTTTTTTACCCTTTTATCTCCTTTGACTTCAATAAGACTGCCACAACACTACGCTTTTATTCTAGAATATCTTTATTAGGATATTTGTATAACAAAGAGCCCTGGAAAACAGAGACAGTATCTCCCTCTGAAGCAGAGAGGAAATTTCCTTCATAAATAATAAAAAACAATGTCTCCCTTTGGAGCAAACATTGACCACATTTGCTAGAAATATGCATTTAAAGTATTGGGGTTTCCTAAGCTGGGGTTCTTCAACTCTGGCAAAAAAAGTCTGCATATAGAATTTCCACTTGGGGTATTTTACTTTGTCTTGTCGTATTTGGAGGGCAACTTTTGCAATAAGAACTGATTTAACATGGTATTTACTGTGCTTTCATTAACGCAGTCCTTTGTCTCTGACCCAAGAATCTCATGTCTTCGCCAATATATATGACACTGTGGTAAGTTTACTTGTTAGCTTTCAAGTAAGGCAAAATGTTACAACTTTCATAGCTGTGGGCAGCATTTTGTTTCCAGTTTCTTCAAAGGCAAATAGAATCTTGCAAATTTATATGTGCTACAATATTGGTGCAGTTTTCATGTGACACAGTTTACTTAAACCTCCTAAACTTTAAAATAGCTTTGTATATAATTAATACTTGAAATTTCAAAAGTTTTGAAGAAAACAGTGGTGCATTTCATGCATGTTCTCTGTTTACATTCAGCATTTCAGAAATAGATGCTAAAAATACAGAGGGAGCTGAATTTTCAGAGGATGAGATATGTGTTATATGCAGAGCTCTCTGTGAATATATGACTTTCCTATGCTGAATTTAAATCTAATTTTGTGACAGCTATAAAAATGGCAGCCTCATAGAGAAAAGCAAAGAAATCAAATATATGCCGTTTTCTGAAAAGTTGCAATGCTAAATAAAGCACTGTTCTGAATTTTAGACCATAACATTTCTTCCTCTAATGCAGTTCCTGGGAAAATGTAATCTTTAGAAAATATTTATAAATCATCTTTCATGATGAAGAATTTTGAAACAATTTCATATTACATAAGTAGCATTAAAAGGAGAGTGGAACATCACACAGAAAGTATTTGTTCATAAACATGTAGGGAAGAAAAAAAGCTACTGCAATTGTAATTAAGGGTGCTGAAAATTATGATTGAATAAGTCAGATCTGTACTAAACCTATATGATACTAACACTTCCTGACAGAAAATGAAAGAGAGAAAAATAAATAAAAAACAGTCAGCAGATGTCAGCAAAGAGAAAGGCTAAATAACACTGTTGGTTCTACAATGAGTATGGGAGAAGGAATAAGAAAAACATTCATGAATCACATGTATGGTAAAGAAGGTTCCCCCATTGATCATTTCCAGAATTTTTATCTTATTTTTATCAAATGATGAGTGAGAACATAATAAAATAAAGTTGAATATCATCACTTGAAATGACTCTAAATTCATAGCTTTCAAGTACAAGTTACCAAATTTCATTCTTGAAGCAAACTGAAACAAGTAGTGATATTTTATTTTCTCTGTTCAAAAGTCAAAGAGACTATCCAGGAGTATAACCGCAAACCTACGTTTAAAGTCTTTATAATCATCCACTTTGGACACGTCTAATAAAATATTATACTGTGAAAATACCTATATGAGCAGAAAACGTTTTCATTATAGATATGTATAAACAGATATTGATACATATTCATATCTATAAAATTTTTAAGCAGCACTCTTGATAAAACACTAATGACAGGAAAAACGTGTCTTAAGTTTGAGGTAATAATCCTTTTTAAAACACATTTAGCAGGGAAAAGGATGGTGGAAGAAAATAAAGACAATGGTGTCAGATGATATCTTAAAATCAGCAAAATCTTCTAAGGAGTTTTCCCAGAATACATCTATGTTTGAGCTCCTTTAGCCTGTTAGCCAATATTGATAACTTTTTAATCTAAGAAAAGGCAGCACCCTTGTTGGAAACTCCAGATATAATATATGTTCCTCATGAAAACTAACATCATGGCATCTGGTCCCATCACTTCATGGGAGATAGATGGGGAAACAGTAGAAACAGTGTCAGACTTTATTTTTGGGGGCTCCAAAATCACTGCAGATGTTGACTGCAGCCATGAAATTAAAAGACGCTTACTCCTTGGAAGGAAAGTTATGACCAACCTAGATAGCATATTCAAAAGCAGAGACATGACTTTGCCAACAAAGGTCCGTCTAGACAAGGCTATGGTTTTTCCAGTGGTCATGTATGGATGTGAGAGCTGGACTGTTAAGAAAGCTGAGCACCGAAGAACTGATGCTTTTGAACTGTGGTGTTGGAGAAGACTCCTGAGAGTCTCTTGGACTGCAAGGAGATCCAACCAGTCCATTCTAAAGGAGATCAGTCCTGGCTGTTCATTGGAAGGACTGATGCTAAAGCTGAAACTCCAATACTTTGGCCACCTCATGCGAAGAGTTGACTCACTGGAAAAGACTCTGATGCTGGGAGGGATTGGGGGCAAGAGAAGGGGACGACAGAGGATGAGATGGCTGGATGGCATCACCGACTCAATGGACATGAGTTTGAGTGAACTCTGGGAGTTGGTGATGAATAGGGAAGCCTGGCGTGCTGTGATTCATGGAGTCTCAAAGAGTCAGACACGACTGAACGACTGAACTGAACTGAACTGAAATGAAATGAAAGCTATATGCTAATTATTATGAATGTGTATAAATATTCTGCTACTTCTATGCTTGTGTAGGATGTACTTCTGTACCATTTGGAGCCATGGGGCTTGTTTTAGCCAATGGGGGAAAAAAAAGATATATCCTGTCTCTATTCCAGACCAAAATTTTAAGAAACACTACCTAGTTGCCATTTGTACTTCCCCCCACCCCATGTTGGAAGTTATGGGAAAATATCCTGAGGTGGTGTCTCTATAACCCTGAGTTAGGCAGTGACTAGGGAAGCACTGGAAGGACTGATGCTGAAGCTGAAGCTCCAGTACTTTGGCCACCTGATGCGAAGAACTGACTCATTGGAAAAGATCCTCATGCTGGGAGAAACTGAAGGCAGGAAGAGAAGGGGACAACAGAGAATGAGATGGCTGTATGACATCACTGACTCCATGGACATGAGTTTAGGTAAACTCCAGGAGTGGTGATGGACAGGGAAGCCTGGCATGCTGCAGTTCATGAGGTCGCAGAGAGTCCAAATGACTAAGAGACTGAACTGAACTGAGGGAAGCTGAGCCCAGCTGTCACTTGCATTCTGTAAGTAGACTGAGAAAATATCTGTCATTTCATGAAGCTAATGGACTACAAGATTATTTGTTGTTACCACATAACCTAGTTTAACGTAAAGGAAACAAGCTATTAAAAGTGTTAGTTGCTCAGCAGTGTCCAACACTTTGCGATCCCATGGACTGTAGCTGCCATGGTCCTCTTGTCCATTGAGTTTTCCAGGCAAGAATACTGGAGTGGGTAGCCACTCCCTTCTCTAGGGCATCTTCCCAACCCAGTGATCAAACCCAGGTCTCTCACATTGCAGGCAGATTCTTTACCATCTCAGCCACCCACCAGGCATGCCATACGTTAGTCAGTTTTGATGTACTAAATACAACTTAAAGACTTTCAAGAATTCTTAATACTTCCTAAGTCTTTACTTTTTTTTCCCCTGAACTGCAGTTACTTTATCTCAAATATCTCCACAGACATTCATTATAATATCACTCTTGAGCTGAATTATCCATGAGGGCAGAGGAGTTAACCTAAATTTAATTAAGAAAAATCAATGAAACAGACTGAGGTTCTCATTAAATGATTAAATTACTCCTCACTAATAATTTGTTCCTACAAAATAATAGAAAATACACTTAAAGGTCACTTGATTAACACTGTAGGACATAAATTGATTGCATTATTGTTCAAGTGATGGGAAACAATGAAAGTGGCCTCTGCCAACTACTCCTCTAACTGCTAAGTCAGAGTATTATAGAATGAAAACTTCACCTCCTACAAGCTAATCAAAATATTTGTGCTCAGTAAAAGCAACACTAAAAAAGCCATATGTCAAAGAGTAGAGAAATGATCTTCATTGACACGGTGGTAAATAACTATAGGTGAGAATGATACCTTGATGTATCTAAAAACACAAATTGATAGAAGAAATGTTTTTTTGAATTTATGAAGTCAGATACTTTCAATTGCTTATGTATATTTGTTAAGTTTTACTGGGGAATAATTTGAAAAATCATAATTTACACTAGTATGAGAAATAACCTCACTAAATTTTCCTTCTATAATCATCCAGGAAAGACTGCAAGGTTGTTTAACATATTCCTCAACAATAAATTGCTTAAAATACAAGGCCCACTGATGCATATTATACTATTTCCACTGACTATGGCAAAAGTGTGGGAGTGATGATAAAATTTTTTAATATTGAATTCAATAAATATCAGTGACTAAAGTTCACAATGTATTTGGTAAGATAGCAATATTTTAAACACTTTCACATTCTCTCTTTTCTACTTTTTCTTTATTCCTTTTCTAACTTTAATTTTCTTTTTAACTCTTGCCCCTTGAGGTGTATATTGAAGCTAAGTTAAAATAGGAAGAATTCCAAATTTTGAGTGTCAGCTGTAAGAATGTTATTGTATGAAGGAAACTAATTTTCCCAATACTTTGTATAGTCACAGTATGTAAAGAAAAATGGACCATAAATTGTAATATTTATTTTGTTAAATTAAATTTAATTAAAACTTTAGAAGGTTTCCTAGAGAAAAATTATTCTCATACTCCTGGACACTTTCACTTTGAAATTACCAGGGATTGCTAAGGAAGAAAATCATTTAAAATGTCCTCACTGAATAATTTATTCCCATATGCCACATAACATCATTTATGATCACCTAGAAATCCTCTCCTTATCATCAAAGAAATCACCAGCAATAATCATATCCATAAACATTATGTTCTATTCAGGGGACAGATGTTGAATCAAAAGAGATCATGCACTAAATATGCTAAAACATATAGGAAAGACAGTCCCGCAAGGGATTTAAAGATGACTTTTCTGATAAAATGTTACATGGCTAACTGCAGCATGTTCCTAACTAAACTTTAACTAGTTACTAAGGTAGATATCAATAGCCACTTAAATTTTTCATTGCAGGTGGAAACTTCAGTTTATTCTCTGTGCTTTTAAAGATGTCCTGGGGGTTGAAGCTTGACTTATCTAAGTCAGTTGATGGGGGATTCATCCCCTGATAACAAGTGATTGGAGTAGTCTTACTTTCATTGAATTCAGAGTAGTGTGCTAGGAAGAATGATCATCATTGGAAAGTTACAAAAGTTCTGGAATCTTACAAAGATTTTACATATTGGTTTTATATTACTAGGTTCTAACCTATATTCCAATGTGAGATGGGTTTGGCAGGGTTTTAACCTTCACCTTCCTCAGTGGATACTTACAGTGAGGAAATCATAATACCTCATTGGTAAGTTTTTATAAATGCAAAATGAGATCGTTCTTAGAACCAGCCTCAGAACATCATAAGGACTTAAAAATATTATGTGTTATTATTATTGTTGAGATGGTTCTATAGACTAAATGTACGTGTTCCCACAAAATTCATGTTTGAAACTTACCACTGTGACTCAATCTTAGACTTCCCAGCCAACAGAAACATAAGAAATAAACTTCTGATGTTTATAAGTCACCCAGTCTATGTTATTCTGTTACAGCAGCTTGAACAGATAAGGCAGATACTAAATACAAACTTCCCTCAACTATCTTTCACTTCAGTGCCCTCAACAATCTTTCACTTCAGTGCAAACTCTGTGTGTGTGTGTGTGACATGCATGCACACACAATATGGAGCACAAACCTTCTGCCTATCACTGATGCTCTCTCATTTATGATGGATACATTTATATAAACAGCAGTTGCCATGTCATCAAAAGAAAAAAAAAAAAGCTTAAAAATCTCAAAAATGTTCAAATACACTTAATGGTTTACACCTGCCTAGAGGATAAGTCTGAGCTTCAAAACATTCCTAAAGATTATTTCAACTGATCTCAGTTGAAATTATAATCTCTCCTCTTTACATTTGTGTCCACCAACCAAAGTCAATTCACTTTTAGCTTCCCCAAGTGATGTATCACAGTAGCACAGCTATAACATTCACCTGAATGTACATGTTATATATAACTAGATATATTTATTCCCTAACTCTAGAAAAGCTGAAACATACTGAGAGTTTGAAAGTGTTTCATTAAGAGCAAAGAAACAAGGCAAGACCATTATTAATACATTTTGAGTTGAAATAAACTGGAGGAATAAGATAGCAACTCAGGACAGTAGGTCATTATAAAACTTTTAACTTGAGACTTTTGTTTACAAGTTTTGTTAGATTTAAGAGAAAATATTAACATTTTATAGACTAAGGGAAAATGGAAAGAATAGGTTTCATAATCAAGACAGTGGGAAAGAGAATGTAACTCAAAAGTTAAGAATGTGATATTGGAGCCAAATTGCTCGAATACAAATCCCAGCACTACCTTTTACTAGCCACATGACCTTGGGAAATTTCCTTAACTTCACTGTGCTTCAGTTTCCCATTTATAAAATGTATGTTGAGATATTATTTAGTCTATATAGCATGAGTATGAAGATTAAGTGGGTAATCACAAATTGTTTCTGACCTAAAGAAAACACTCAATAAATGATAGGAGATAAAAAGAAGACAATACACATGAACACTTGAGTTATTTTTCACATCTCCATCAAAATTAATCCCCCTCTCACCAAGACAAAATTCACAGCTAATTCTGATTTTCCATGACATTTTATTTGTAACTCTCTTGAGGGAATGCAGTACAAGGGGCTGTTTTTACTTTATGACAGTATTTACTTTTGTGGGTGTTTTCCAGAAGTCATAACCTCCTTAAAATCAGCAATTGTGTATCTCTTCTCCATCACTGTCAATCAAGATATTTAATTTACTATAAATACATAAATACTATATCCTTTAATTTGAAAATGTTTTGTCTATAATTTTCACATTTTAATTATTAATACATCAATCATCAATTCTATGATTTATTTTAATAAAAATTTACAACAATAAAATACCCAGTATTTTCACTGAAGCATAATACTTTATACTGAGATGATTTTCTAAATATGCAGTTGCACTTACAATAAAATCATCTTAGTTGTTTAGAATCATTTTCTTTATTGTAAATATAAAGATTCACGGGCAACAGACATTTAAGAAAGAGTTATGATAAATGCAATCATCTCCCATTTTCATAAAATTTGGAATCACTGTTAATATATTTATAACAAATAGTTAACAAATCCATGCTAAGTACAGTTTTGTTACCTATATTGACATTATGTTTCGTGTATAAGGGGTATAAATATAAAAACTAACTTATCTTGGAAATTAATTACTAATCTATTAAATGACAAAATGTAAAAATCAATAAAGATCTATTAATGGAGAAACATTACACCCTTGGTTCTATTCTCAGATGATGCATTTTCAGATCAAATTTCAAATATACAAACTAACAAAGAGATTCACATTTAAATATAGATAGGTGGGTATGTACAGGACTCATAGTGGCCAATGACATTAGGCATGTGTGGTTTGATGATATTGATTCTATGCATATGATCCTCAATCTTTTCAATATCAAGGCCTCATTTATACATCAGTAAAAAGATGTGATGCAACCCTTAGAAGCTCATTTGCTGAGTTCATATTTACTAATATAGGACAGAGACCATTAAATTATACTGTGCCTTCTTTATCATGTATTGCATAAGAAATTTTGCACTCTGCTTAGTAAGTTTGGTTTTCATCACAATTTGTCTGCTTTAAGACTATGAACTTATCATGTTCTCCAGATATGTTTAGGTTCCCTGATGAATTAAACCCAAATAAGTTCCCAGATGAATTAAAGCCAAATTTAATGCTGATTTTAACAAGTATATAAAAATACAGAACATTACTTATGTATATTTACTTTGCTCTTGGTTTCAACTTGCTTACATTATTTCTCTTAACACATTTATCTTTATTTTCATTTACTTTATTTGCTATGTAAATAATCATGTGCTACATAATGTGCTTTTTTTGCATTAGCTATAAGTCTAATATAAATATATTATAAGTGGCCTTAATACTGTAACTGAGTTTGAATGCTATGGTAACCTCAAACATAAGTAGCAATAAATGAAGGGACAATTATCTTAGTCAAAAACACAAAGAATAGTGAGAAATACAGAACCATTAAAATTACAGATAAAATAATTATATTTTAAAACTTCTTCAATATTTAAGATATCTAGTGTCAGTTTTACATACATAAAATTATGTATTAAAAAACAATTTATTTCTGTTCTGTTGAGTCAGATATACAATTAGGAAAACCTTAAGAAAAGTGACTACAGAAAGATTTTAAATTTCAAGTACATTGAGCAATAGACTAAAAAAAGTTCTGAAGGCATTCAGATTTCAACATTTAAATTTTATCTTCCATTATCAACTGCATTGAAAAACTTTCATCACTGAATGGCTCAAACACACACACACACACATTTAATATAATTTACTAAGGTGATCAATAATGCTGCATAGGGGAGAGAGAGCCAAAGACAAAAATGTGTGAAGTATCATTCTAGAATGATTCCTATAAAATTTTTGCTTGCTGTAATTTTTTTAGCACACACAAAAAAGGACTTTTCACATGAAGCTAGTCCACATAACTAGTCATGTGTCACATGGCATTACTCAATGTCTTTAGTGAGCTACCGGTCCCCTTCCTCCATTCACTTTCCTAAATTATTTTGCCTTAATCTTTAAAGTGATGGCTTTACAAAGAGCAACAAAATCTACCAGATGGTCACTGGTGTGGTTCACTGAGTTTATATCCTACTAGGAAGTTAGATGGTTGCTTTTCAAGGTTCGAATCATGCATTGAACAGTCTATTTCACCACAGGGAATTCTGAAGCTGTTGATATATTTTTGGCCAAGCATGCTTCATCATCTTTTCATCATAGTCTGAAATATGCATGTGAATACTTTGTGAGCATTGAGACTGTATAATTTTTCTTTCCTTCTACAAGATTTGAAATGTAGTTAAGTGTTAGAAATGAGTACTGCTTAATATTTATAAAATTTTGTTTTTATTTTGGGTATAAGATTATGAAACTACTTTGTTAGTCTTCAAAAATATAAACCTTCCTCAAGCAATATGGATATTTCATTTAGAACAAATACTTTAAATTTTTACACATCAAAACAAAAAAACTCTAAAAAAATAAAAATTTCCACAGAAATACATGGCTTTATGTTGCACAGAATAAACATAAAAATTTTTTAAGATTCAGTTGGGAAACTGATATTGTCTTTGATTTTCAAAATACACACTTGTCAGAATTTTTCTAGGAATCATACAGAAGAAGAAAGAAGTGGAAATCATTTTATTAAGAAAAAAAAAAAACAACTGAGATTTCCCCAGTGGCTAAGTGGTGAAGAATCTGTCTGTCAATGCAGGAGATACGGTCTCAATCCCTGATCCACAGATCCCATATGCTGCTGAGCAACTAAGCCTGTCTGCCACAACTGATGAGCCTGTGCTCTAGAGCCCTAGAGCCACAACTACTGAATCTCACACACCCTAGAGCCTGTGCTCAGCAACAAGAGAAGACACCACAGAGATGCCCTCACACTGCAACTAGAGAGTAGCCCCAACTCCTGACAACTAGAGCAAAGCCCATGTAGCAACAAGACACAGCACAGACAAAAATAGGCATATAAAACTAAACAAACAAAAACACACACACAAATATTTAGAAATTAAGAATACATTATCATAATATATGCATTGGGAATTCAGCCTCAATACATATAAGAGGAGGTGGCAAGAATACACAGAAGAACTATACAAAAATATCTTCATGATCAGATAACCATGATGGTGTGATCATTAACCTAAAGCCAGACATCCTGGAGTATGAAGTTAAGTGGGCCTTAGGAAGCATCACTACAAATAAAGCTAGTGGAGGTGATGGAATTCCAATTGAGCTATTCCAAATCTTAGAAGATTATGTTGTTAAAGTGCTACACTCACTATGCCAGCAAATTTGGAAAACTCAGCAATGGCCACAGGACTGGAAAAGGTCAGTCTTCATTCCAATCCCAAAGAAAGGCAATGCCAACAAATGTTCAAACTACCACACAATTGCACTCATATCACATGCCAGCAAAGTAATACTCAAAATTATCCAAGCTAGGCTTCAACAGTACATGAATTGAGAACTTCCAGATGTCCAAGCTGCATTTAGAAAAGGCAGAGGAACCAGAGGTCAATTGGTCAACATCCATTGGATCATAGAAAAAGCAAGAGAATTCCAGAAAAAACATCGAGTTCTGCTTCACTGACTATGATAAAGCCTTTGATTCTGTGGACCAACACAAACTATGGAAAATTCTTAAACAGAAGGGAATACTAGACCACTTTACCTTCCTCCTGATTACTCTGTGTGCAGGTCAAGAAGCAACAGTTAGAACCGGACATGGAACAATGGACTACTTCCTAATTGGAAAAGGAGTACTTCAAGGCTGTATACTGTCACCCTGCTTATTTAACTTATATGCAGAGTATATCAGGCAAAATGCTGGACTGGATGAAGCACAAGCTGGAATCAATATTGCCAGGAGAAAAATCAATAACCTCAGATATTCAGATGACATCACCCTTATGGAAGAAAGCAAACAGGAACTAAAGAGTCCCTTAATGAAGGTGAAAGAGGAGAGTGAAAAAGCTGTCTTAAAACTTAACATTCAAAAAACAAAGATCAAGGCATCTGGTGTCATCACTTCATGGCAAATAGATGGGGAAACAATGCAAACAGTGACAGACTATTTTCTTGGACTCTAAATTCACTGCAGATGGTGACTGCAGCCATGAACTTAAAAGATGCCTGCTCCTTGGAAGAAAATCTATGACCAACTTAGACAGCATATTAAAAAGCAGAGACATTACTTTGCTGACAAAGATCCATATGGTCAAAGTTATGTTGTTGTTGTTGTTGTTGTTGTTTTCCAGTAGTCACATATGGATATGAGATCTGGACCATAAAGAAGGCTGAGCACCGAAGAATTGATGCTTTTGAACTGTGGTGTTGGAGAAGACACATGAGAGTCCCTTGGACTACACGGAGATCAAACCAGTCAATCCTAAAGAAAATCAATCCTGAATATTCACTAGAAGGTTTGATGCTGAGGCTGAAGCTCCAATACTTTGGCCACTTAATGCAAAGAACTGACTTACTGGAAAAGATCCTGATGCTGGGAAAGATTGAAGGCAGGAGGAGAAGGGAATGACAGAAGACAAGATGGCTGGATGGCATCATGGACTCAATGGACATGAATCTGAGGAAACTCTGGGAAATGGTAAAGGACAGGGAAGCCTGGTGTGTTGCAATCCATGGGGTCACAAAAAGTCAGACATGACTGAGTGAACAACAACAACAACAATAATCATAAAATATAATATGAAAAAATACAGACTTAATGACCATCTCTTATTGTAAAATGAAATGGATTAATTTAAAACACGAATGACATATAGGAACAAAAACTTTGGACAACAGAGCAAGGCAACAAAAATGTTTGTGCTATTACAGACAGGATGGAAAAGAGGGAAAAAAAGTAAATAGCTTCCTGAGTGGAGGAAGATATAACTCATACCAAGTGGGGAAAATAATGTATGAGTTGAATGTTAAAGAATATATGGACTGCTAGCTGCAGCAGCAGACAGTTATACAGTAAGAATAGAAATCCCTGATTTTATTCTCTAAATATAAGAAATACACAGAAGGCCAGCACCTATTTCTTATACAAGATTGCCACTCTATATTTTTGGATGGGATTAAAGTACATATATCTGGGCAATAACGTAGGTCACCTAATAGGTCATCTTCCAAATAAAAGGTCTCATATTCAATAAACTATGGGTTTAATGACCTGGGGCCGTTTCAATTATCTTAGCACTTAGCTACATGGCACATGCACAGTGACTGCTTAATAAATATCAGTTTAATTACTGAATATATTTCAAATGTGAAAACTTCCAGAAATGAATGACTCAGAAATGTTGTTATCCATGGGAAACATATTTCACCACTAATGTTTATTACGTGATGAGCCCAGCCTAATGTGTTAGGCTAATGTGGGGTTTAAAGTTCCCCTTAACTACTACAACTCTGATAAAAATTAAATACTCTGCTTGCATGGTCCTAGAACTGAGATACATTCATTCCCTAGAAGTGTCCATACACGTTTTGATGATGACAATAGAAGTAAGGTAGTAATCACTACTCATTGAATAATACAGATTTGGTATTTTGCATACAAAATAGTTTATATTTTATATATCAAATAAAATATCAAATAATAAGGATTTCTCTATTACACAGGTGATAAAACTGGGATCTGAAACACTAAATACCCACATAAAGATTCTACATCGTCTGAATGCCAGAGATGTAAAGCAAACCAAGTCCTTCCTGGTGGTCCAGTGGTTAACAATCTTCCTGCCAATGCAGGGGACACAAGTTTGATCCTTGGTCCAGAAAGATTCCATATGCCAGAAGTCAACTAAGACCATCTGCCACAACTATGAACCCACACGCTCTAGAGGCCACGCTCCACAACAAGACAAGCCACTGCAAGGAGAAACCTGCTTACTGCAATGAAGAGAGTAGCTGCTGCTTGCCACAACTAGAGAAAGCCTGTGCACGGCAATGAAGACAAAGTGCAGCCAAAACTTAATTAATTAAAATGTAAAATAATAAAGCAAACTAAAGCTTTTATTGCTCCAGAGTCCACTCTTTGCAGACTTTTGTACTTTCTTGTTTAAAAAAAAAACAAAAACTAAAACAAAACTATCGGAGTTATAGGCATATGTTTAATTGGTGATAGATATTTTTAATATTCTAAATACATATATAACAAAAATGATAGCCATCAGTTCTATATTATTTTTAAATTACTTTTTCATGTACTTGAAACAATTTGTAACTTTTGAGTAACTTCTATGTGCTAGGAATTATATACATATTTTTAAAATATTATTTCACTTAATCCAATCTCTCTAACATTTACAATCTCCTGAGATAAATTGAAATATTCAATTTTTGACAAAAGAAACAATACTCCAGTAACATGGGGAGAGAAGGCAAATCAGCTCACAGATCTTATACCCTTAAAGTCAAGTCTCATGTCCTCTGCTCCATAATGCTAATACAGTCTAATCAGGACATTTTCATACTTTTAACCACACAAACAAAGCTTTCAGAACAAGGTTAGAGTACATGAAAATGTGCTTAAGTGTTGGCCTGATTATTGACTGAACAGCCTACATCTTCCTGAGAGAGATGAAGAAACAGCAAGTGACTTGTAATTTTTTTCCCTGTAGCCTGACATCACTAGGATTTTGCCTGTCTTTGATGTGATAAAATAAACCCTATTACCAAATGACTTATGGTTCTCTTGCTTGTTTATTAAAAGGCATGGAGAAAATGTTTTCCCCATTACTACAAAATATAGCGGTTCACATGAAGAGACCAGATCCTTTTATGTGAAATGATTGGGCTAGTGAAAGATTTTGTATCCAGATAATGTTGTCAAGATAGTAATGGCAAATGTGGAAGGAAAACACAAAGTTACACTTAATTTATGTGTCATATTCACATGCACTTTTATTAGTTTGCCCCAGATTGTGTATACCAAAATGCCATTCTGAATATAGAATCTCATTATGAACTTTAGAATGGTCATTCTAGGACTAGCAAGACCATTTCACCTTGTCTTCCAAGTACTTTTAATTTTCAAGAAGTGTGGGGAGCACTGAATTGAGAAGGGCTTTGAGGTCACATTAAAACTCAGTGAGAATAAATGACATGCAATGTCTATCAAAAGGAGAGAGTACAGAACAGGTATGTATGCCAGGTATTTTCATTCCAGACTTAGAGTACAGGAATTTTATTTAATTTTATAGAATATTATTTAAAACAGCAGTAAGTAGTTAATTGCCTTTACAAATACTAGCAGATGGGTGTTGGAAAAGTTCATCATGCTTGTGAAAAAGCACGAAAACCCTTGCAGTATACCCTCTAGGCTGATGTGGCATTCATTTTTCTTAATTAAACTGTTATGTTTAGGGATCACCAAAATAACTCTCTAAAGGTAAGTGTTTCATCAAAGAGAGAATATATAAACTCCAGGGAAAGCAATAAATAGATCATCACAATGTTATCAGCTCCATGCAAAGTTATAAAGAATCAGGATGCTATCAAGTGAGGCTTCCAAGTGACTCAGTGGTAAAGAATCTGCCTGCCAGAGAAGGAGACACAATTCAATCCCTGGGTCAGGTAGATCCCCTGGAGAAGGAAATGGCAACCCACTCTAGTATTCTTGCTTTGGAAATCCCATAGACAGAGGAGCCTGGTGGGCGACTGTCCAGGGGGCTGCAAAGAGTCAGATACAATTGAGTGAATTAGCTTGTCTATCTATCTATTCTATTTTAGCTAAATAAACACTTTCCAAAATAATGAAATTTTTGCTCAAAGGCCCTAGTGAGTAAGTGGTGGAATCAGTATTTTGATTCAGATCTTCCTGACCCCTTAGGTTTTTAGCTAAATGAAGAAGGAAAAAATAGAGCCCTACAACAGAAATTAACTCCAAGACAGTCTTGGGAATACTCCATTGAAACCTCTTGAAATGCTCCTTGGTTTTAAATACCTTAATAAGTTATTTATATTTAGGGAGTTCAGGGAGCAACAGTTAGAACTGGACATGGAACAACAGACTGGTTCCAAATAGGAAAAGGTGTACATCAAGGCTGTATATTGTCACCCTGCTTATTTAACTTATATGTAGAGTACATCATGAGAAATGCTGGGCTGGAAGAAGCACAAGCTGGAATCAAGATTTCCGGGAGAAATATCAATAACCTCAGATATGCAAATGACACCATCCTTATGGCAGAAAGTGAAGAGGAACTAAAAAGCCTCTTGATGAAAGTGAAAGTGGAGACTGAAAAAGTTGGTTTAAAGCTCAACATTCAGAAAACGAAGATCATAGCATCTGGTCCCATCACTTCATGGGAAATAGATGGGGAAACAGTGGAAACAGTGTCAGACTTTATTTTTTTGGGCTCCAAAATCACTGCAGATGGTGACTGCAGCCATGAAATTAAAAGACGCTTACTCCTTGGAAGGAAAGTTATGACCAACCTAGATAGCATATTCAAAAGCAGAGACATTACTTTGCCAACAAAGGTCCATCTAGTCAAGGCTATGGTTTTTCCAATGGTCATGTATGGATGTGAGAGTTGGACTGTGAAGAAAGCTGAGCCGAAGAATTGATGCTTTTGAAGTGTGGTGTTGGAGAAGACTCTTGAGAGTCCCTTGGACTGCAAGGAGATCCAACCAGTCCATTCTGAAGGAGATCAGCCCTGGGATTTCTTTGGAAGGACTGATGCTAAAGCTGAAACTCCAGTACTTTGGCCACCTCATGCGAAGAGCTGACTCACTGGAAAAGACTCTGATGCTGGGAGGTATTGGGGACAAGAGGAGAAGGGGAGGATGAGATGGATGGATGGCATCACTGCTTGATGGACATGAGTCTGAGTGAACTCCGGGAGTTGGTGATGGACAGGGAGGCCTGGCGTGCTGAAATTCAAAGAGTAGGACAAGACTGAGCGACTGGTTAAACATTAAACATTCTTGAAGAGTGATGCAAATGACTTTGTTGAAGTATCAAAGGGATATCAAGCTAAAGCTGTGGAACCTGACAGAATGGATTCAAACTGGCATATACACCACACACCAAATCAGGAAAAATTTCTTCATCAGACATTTCTTCGTCTTCATGTTTCTATACATCTTGTGAACAGAGATACCAACTGTCCTTTTTCTCTTTGTACAAAACTATCTTTTCAAAGATATCTGTGTAGCAAGTAGCCTCAGAGGACAGAAAAGGTGTTTTCTATCAGATGAAAGATAAGTTTGTTTAAAATCTTGGGAGAAAGAGATAGGATCTCTCTGAAGAGCACGGGCAGGTATGTCCATTATAAAGGATTTAATGTTCCTAATCTCATGATTCCTTTCCTAGAACAATATATACTACCAAAAAAATATGCAGATGCCTCAGACTTTTGTACGAGAACTGGGGCTTGCAGAACTGGGACAAACACTAACGCTCTGTCTGACACTTTTGTGAATAAAAAGACACTGATTTGATTCTTACCCAAGAGTCTTGAATCTTCTTTCACCATCTGAGAAACTGTTAATTCTAACTCAAGTAAAATCTCCAACTCTTCAAGGTTCTTGATATTTAATAAGTACTCTTGAGTATTTTTTTTTAGAGCTTCAGTTTCTTACTGTGAAATTTAAAAGTGAATATGCTTATACGTTTCCTAATACACTACAAATACTTAAGCAAGTAGTAGCTAATTAGCAGTCATAGAAAGAGAAGCAAGTGGGTGCCATCTGCATCATGATGGAACAAGATGCTCTCTTTGCCTCTTCCATTCAAACAACAACCAGTAAAACATCCATAACTTAACAAGGATGATTTGGCCTAACACACCAGGATGCTGGAGAGTTCCACACACCTGTACATGTAAATGTGGGTGGGCTAGAACACATACAGAAGGCAGAATCAGAGGAACAGCTGAGACAGTGACTGAGATCCTGGACCCTTGACCATAGTAACTGATCCCACAACCCTAGAGAACCTCGTAGCAAGGAAGAAGGCATACATGACTCCAGCACACCCAGCCACAGTGGGACCCATGGCCACAGAACCTGGCAGCAGTGACAGCTGAGCCTCCAACTGATCTCTCCAGCTGTTAAGATACCTACCACTGCAGTCCTGCCAATCCACAGCAGCAGCAACTATGAATCTAATAACACCAGATACAGTAGAGACAAAAAAAACTACAGCTAGCTCCCTACTCTCCCTCTTCTCTCCACCATAGCAGAACTTAAGACTCAGGAGATCCCGGACACAGTTTAGGTTCTTGCCATGCCAGTGGTGATGCCAGCTACAATATCAACTCTAGTAGCAGCAAGGCCCCAGTGCCCACAGAGGCACAAGCAGCTACAATGAAGGTTCCAGGTAACACATCCAGCAAAGGTGGTAGAGAATAGAAAGTACTTATTCTCAAGTAAAACTACAGGAAGCTCCCAAAACATTGCTATAGCACAACCTATTGAAAAACAAAACAAAGGCCTCTAATTATTAATCTGTAAAATCATTAGAATCAAGGTAAAATAAAATATGTACCTAAAGGAGAAAGGTGTCCAGCATAGTATCAGCTCATGAAGCCCCATGAAAAATTATGGTAACACAGTATCACAAAAAAAAATTCTCTAGAAACCAAATTTAAATTCTAACTAATGAAAAATTCAAAATAACTGCCATGAAGAAACTCAGTGAACAACAAGAAGACTCAGAAAGGCAGTTCAACAAGATAAGGAATAAAATTACTGAACATAGGGAATACTTTACCAAAGACATTGAAACTCTAAAAGGAACCAAACAGAAATTATGGAGCTTAAGAATACAATAAATGAGATGAAAGATATAATGTTAAAACATTGAAAACAAATCAGATCATATGGAAGAGAGAATTAGTGAACTTGAAAATAAAATATAGAAATAATAAAGACAGAAGAAGAGAATTAGAATCTAGAAAAAGAAGAATGAGGAGGAGAAAGTGGGTGGGGGAAGGAGAGGAAATGTTTTGAGAAATACCCAACTCTATTATGAAAAAAATCTAGGATAACAGGAGAAAGGAGAAAAGTGGGGGTGGGAAAAGGAGCGGAGAGTTTACCTAAAGAAATAACAGCAGAATTCAAAGGATTGGCCTTTGAAGCCATCTGGTCCTGGACTTCTGTTATTTATTGTTGTTGTTCAGTTGCTAAATCATGTCCAACTCTTTGCGACCCCATGGACTGCAGCACACCAGGCTTTCCTGTTCTTCACTATCTCCCAGAGTTTACTCAAACTCATGTCCATCTAACCAGTGATTTTAACCAATCATCTCATCCTCTTTTGTCTCCTTTTCCTCTTGCCCTCAGTCTTTCATGGCATCAAGATCTTTTCCAATGAGTTGGTTCTTCACATCAGGCTGCCAAAGTAGAAGCTTCAGCTTCAGCATCAGTCCTTCCAAAGAATATTCAGGACTGATTTCCTTTAGGACTGACTGTTTGATCTCTATGTTGTCCAAGCAACTCTCAAGAGTCTTCTCTTGTGCAACAATTCAAAAGCATCAATTCTATGTTACTCAGCCTTCTTTATGGTCCAACTTTCACATCTGTACATGAGGACTGGAAAAACCATACCTTTGACTAGATGGATCTTTGTCAGCAAAGTAACGTCTCTGCTTTTTAATATGCTGTCTGTTTGTCACAGTTTTTCTTCCAAGGAGCAAATGTCTTTTCATTTCATGGCTGCAGTCACCATCCTCAGTGATTTTGAAGCCCAGGAAAATAAAATCTGCTATTGTTTCCAATTTTTCCTCATCATTTGCCACGAAGAGATGAGACCAGATTCCATGGTCTTCATTTTCTGAATGTTGAGTTTTAAGCCAGCTTTTTCACTTTCCTCTTTCACTCTCAAGAGACTCTTTAGTTCCTCTTTGCTCTCTGCCATTAGAGTGGTATTATCTGCATATTTGAGATTGTAGTTATTTCTCCTGGAAATCTTAATTCCAGCCTGTGATTCACATAGCCCAGCATTTTGCATATAGGCACATTATTGGCATAAACTTGCTTTTAATAGTCTCACACAACTTCTGTTATGTCAGTTCTTACCTATCCTTTTTCATTTCTAATTTTGTTGATTTGTGTCCTCTCCCTTTTTTTCTTGATGAGTCTGGCTATAGGTTTCTCAGTTTTGTGCTCTTTTCAAAGAAACAGCTTTTAGTTATGTTGATCTTTTCTACTATTTCTTTTTTAGTCTCTATTTCATTTATTTCTGCCCTAATCTTTATGATTTATTTCCTTCTACTAATCTTGAGTTTTGTTTTTCTTTCTCTAGACGCTTTAGGTATAACATTAGGCAGTTTATTTGAAGGTTTTCTGGTTTCCTGAGGTAAGCAAGAACTTCTTTTGCTGTATCCATAGGTTTTGGATCATCAGGTTTTCATTTTCATTTGTCTCTAAGTATTTTTTATTTCCTTGTCATTTCTTCAGTGATCTAATCGTTGTTTAGTGGAATATTTTCTAGACTCCATATTTTGTGGCTTTTTTTTAAAGCTTTTTTCTTGCAGTTCATTTCTAATTTCATAGTGTTACAGTCACAAAAGATGCTTAATACAATTTCTGTTTTCTTAAACTTATCAAGGCTTGCTTATGTCCCAGCATGTAATCTCTCCAGAGAATATTACAATCATAAGGCAATATAACTGATGAATATGGGTGCAAGAATCCTCAACAAAATACTAGCCAACCAAATCTAACAATACATCAAAAGGATTATATTCCATGACCAAGTGAGATTTATCCCAGGGTTGCAAGGATTTTTCAGTATCTATAAATTAATCAGTTGACACATCACATTAAACGATAGAAAAATAAAAGTCATATGATCATCTCAATAAATGTAGAAAAAGCTTCTGTAAAATTTAACATCCATTTATGATAAGAACTATCCAAAAAGTAAGAATAGAGGTAACAAACCTCAACATAATAAAGGCCATATACAACAAACCCACAGCTAACATCATATGTAGTGGTGAAAAGTTGAACACATTGCCTCTAAGATCAGGAACAAAACAAGAATTATCACTTACACCAACTTTATTCCACATAGTTTTGGATGCTTTACAGACAGCAATCAAAGAAAAATAAATAAAAAGGAAACCAAATTGGAAAGGAAGATGTAAAACTTTCACTGTTTGCAGATTAAATTATACACAGAAAATCCCAAAGATACTACCAGAAAACTACTAGAACTCATCAATGAATCAGGTAAAGCTGCAGGACACAAAATTAATATAAAGAAGTCTGTTGTATTTTATACACTAACAACAAAATACAGAAAGAGAAATTAAGAAAAGAATGCCATTTACCACTGCATCAAGGCTTCCTGACTTCAGAATACAGGAATCAAAACAGCATAGTAGTGGCAGAAAATACAGATCTATGGAATAGGATAGAAGGTCCAGAGATTAACCCATGCACCTATGGTCAACTAATCTTTAACAAAGGGGGAAAGAATATAAAATGGAGAAAAGACAGCTTGTTCAATAAATGGTACTGTGAAAACTGGACAGCTACGTGTAAAAGAATGAAATCAGAACACTTTCTAACACCATACACAAAAACAAACTCAAAATGGTTTAAAGACATAAAAATAAGGCCAGACACTATAAAACTCTTAGGGAAAATATAGTCAGAACACTCTGTGACCTAAATTGCAGATCCTTTTTGATCCACCTCCAAGAGTAATAAAAATAAACACAAAAATAAATAAATGGGACTTAATTAAACTCAAAAGCTGTAGCAAAGCAAAGGAAACCATAGATAAGACAAAACAACAACCCTCAGAATGGGAGAAAGTACTTGCAGACAACACAGTTGATAAAGGATTAATCTTAAAAATACACAAGCAGCTCATGCAGCTCAATATTCAAAAAGGAAAAAAAAAAAGAAGTAATAAAAAAATGGGCTGAGGACCTAAATAGAAATTTCTCCAAAGATGATAATACAGGGGGGCCAACAGGCAAATGAAAAAATGCTCAACGTCATTAACTATCAGAGGAATGCAAATCAAAATCACAATGAGGTATCACCTCACACTGGTCAGAATGGACAGCATTAAAAAAATCTACAAACACTAAGTGCTATACAGGGTGTGGAGAAAAATGAACACTATTGCACTGTTGGTGAGAATGTAAATTGATAAAACCAACATGCAGAACAGTATAGAGGTTCCTTAAAAAACTAAAATAGAACTACCATATGGCCCAGCAATCCCACCACTGGTCATAAAAAAACCTGAGAAAACCATTATTCAAAAAGGCATATGTACCATAATGTATGACTGCAGCACTATTCACAATAGCCTGAACATGCAATCAACCTAAATGTCTATCAAAAGATGAATGGATAAAGAAGAAGAGGTACATATATACAAAGGAATATTACTCAGTCATACAAAGGAATGAAATTGGGTCCTTTGTAGTCAGGTAGATAAACTTAGAGTCTGTTCCTCCAAGTGAAATAAGTCAGAAAGAGAAAAATAAATATCATATCTTAACATATATAGAAATGGAATCTAGAAAAATGGTACTGGTGAACATATTTTCAGGGAAGGAATAAAGATGCAGACATAGAGAAGACTTATGGCCCAGGGGGAAGGAGAGGGTGGGAAGAATTGAGAGACTAGGACTGACATATATTCACTACCATGTGTAAAAGAGAGAGCTAGTGGGAAGCTGCTGTATAGCACAGGGAACTCAGCTCAGTGCTCTGTGATGACCTAGAGGAGTGCTATGATGGGGAATGGGAGGGAAGATCAAGAGGATGAAATATATGTATATATACAGCTGATTCACTTTGTTGTACAGCAGGAGATAACACAACAGCAGAAAGCGATTACACTCCACTAAAAACAAACAAACAAAAAAGAACAAGAAAATACCTACAAATAAACCTACCTAAAGACACAAAAGAACTGTACTGCAAAAACTATAAGATGTTGATGAAAGAAACTGAAGACCACATAAACAAATGATAAGATATACTATGTTCTCGGACTGGAAGAATCAATATTATTAAAACGATCACTTTACCCAAGGCAAGCTATAAATTCAATGCAGTATTTATCAAATTACCAATGGTATGTTTCACAGAACTGGAACAAAAATTGTTTAATCTGTATGGAAACATAAAAAATACTCAATAGCCAAAACAATCTCGAGAAAGAACAGAACTGTCAGAATCATGCTCCCTGATATCAGACTATATTGCAGTCATCAAAACAGTATAGCACTTGCACAAAAACTGACACATAGATGAATGGAAAAGGGCCCAGAAACATGCCCACAGTTATAATCATGACTGAAGCCACATAGCAGCAGCAGCAACCTATGACAAAGGAGGCAAGAATATATGACAGAGAAAAGACTGTTTCTTCAATAGGCAGTTATGCAAAAACTGAACAGTTATGCATCAATGAACGAGATTAGAACATAGCACCATATATAAAAATAAACTTAAAATGTATTAAAGATCTAAATGTAAGACTGGATACTATAAAAATCCTACCAAAAACATAGGCAAAACAAACTTTGATACAAAGTACAGCAACATTTTTTTTTGCATCTGTTTCATAGGGTAAAGAAAACAAAAGCAAAAATAAATCAGATGTATTATTAATTAAACTTAAAAGCCTTTATATAGCAAAGGAAACTATAAGCAAAATGAAAAGACATTTTACAAACTGGGAGAGAATATTTGCAAACAATGCAACCAACAAGGGGTTAATTTCTAAAATATACAAACAGCTTATACAACTCAATATAAAAAAAAAATGCACAGAAAACCCAAATAGACATTTCTCCAAAGAAGACATACATATGGCCAATAGGTACATGAAAAGGCACATGAAAACTAAATTTCTCACACCTGTTGGAATGACCATTATCAAAAATTCCAAAATTAATAAATTCTGGAGAAGATGTGAGAAAAGGGATCCCTCACATAAGGTAAATGGGAATGTAAATTGGTGCAGCCACTGTGAAGAACAGTATGCAGGTTCCATAAAATACTTAAAAAAGAGCTGCCATATAATCCAATAATCCCACTCCAGGGCATATATCCAGAGAAGATTAAAACTCTAATTCAAAAAAACATACGCGGGTATATACCTGTGGTGGATTCATTTCGATATTTGGCAAAACTAATACAATATTGTAAAGTTTAAAAATAAAATTAAATTTAAAACAAAACAAAACAAACAAACAAACAAACAAAAAAAAGATATACGTACCCAGTGTTCACAGCAGCACTATTTACCAGTGCCAAGAAATGGAACCAATCCTAATGTCCATCAACAGGTGAATACATAAAGCAGACATTGCATACAGCATACATACATATAAATTCACATATATACATATACATACATATGAAATATTATATTACATATATAATGGAATGTTACTCAGCCATTGAAAAAAATGAAATAATGTCATTTGTAGCAACATGAATGGGCCTAGAGATTATTATACTAAGTAAAGTAAGTCAGACTGAGAAAGACAAATATATGATATCACTTATATGTGGAATTAAAAAAAATAATTTAAAGGAACTTAATAACAAAACAGAACTAGACTCATAGACACAGAAAACAAACTTGTCATTATCAAAGGGGAAGTGAGGAAGAATAAATTGGGAAACAGCGATTAACAGACATACATCACTATATAAAATAGATAACCAAGGACCTACTGTATAGTACAGGAAACTATACTCACTATCTTACAATAACCTATAGTAGAAAATAATAGATAGATATAACTGGATTACTTTGCTTTATACCTGAAACACTGCAAATCAACTACACTTCAGTAAAAAAGAAGATTTTATTTATTAGATGTTATACATAAACTTCATGGTAACCATAAAAATAAATCTAGAGCAGAGATGCAAAAAAGAAAGGAAAAGGAAACTGAGAAAAATATAGAAAATCATCAAAATAAAATAATAATATTATTATTTTTTAATAATAGAAATAATAGAAAAAAAATAGATACAGAGCAACCAGAAAAAAAAATATGGAAATACTAAGCCCTTATTTGTCAATAATCACCCTAAACATAAATAGGCTGAATTCACCAGTCATAACACAAAGTACACAGAATACAAAAACACCCAAATATATGCTCTCCAGGAAACTCAACTCAGCTCTAAAGGTGAGCATAGACATAAAGGGAAGGGATGGAAGACCATACTCAATGCAATGGCAGCCAACTATACTCATATGAGACAGAATTCAAACCAAAAATGGTAACAAGAGATAGAGATGGACACACTATAATGATAAAAGGTACAATTCATCAAGAAGACACAATAATTATCAATATGCACACCCCCAGCACAGGAGTACCAACATATACAAAACAATTATATTAAAAATATTTTTTAAATGCCTGGAGACAACGGAAAAGAAAAGAAAATATAACAAAATCTATCAGATGCATCAAATGTTGTACTAAAAGGAAAGTTTATAGCCAAGCAGATCTATCTCAAGAAACAAGAAAAAATTTCAAATATACAATCTAACTTTTCACCTAAAAGAACTAGGAAGAAAAGAACAAAGTCCTAGAAGGAGGAAAATAATATAGATCGCAGCAGAAATAAATTGAAATGAAATTTTAAAACATAATAGAAATGATCGATGAAATTAAGAGCTGAATTTGTAAAGATAAAGCTTTAGCTAGAATCATGAAGGAAAAAAGAAAGAAAGAAGGCTCAAATAAACAAAATCCAAAATGAAAGGGAAGGAATAACAAAAGATATCACAGAATCACAAAAACACAAAGGATTATAAAAAAATACTACGAGCAACTATACACCAACAAACTGCACAACCAAGAAGAAATGGATATATTCTTAGAATCATACAATATCCAAAGATTAAATCATAAAGAAATAAAAAAATCTGAATAGATTGAAAACTGGTAAGGTAATTAAAACACTAATCAGAAATCTCACAAAAAACAAAATTCCAGACCCAAAACAGCTTTACAGGTGAATTCTACCAAATATTCAAAGAATACTGAATACTGATGCTTCCCAAACTCTTTGAAAAAATTATAAAAGAGGAATGTTTCCTAACTCATTTTATGAAACTAACATTAACCTGATACCTAAACCAGACGAGTACACACACACAAAAGAAAATTACAGATCAACCTCTCTGATGAACATATATGTAAATATTCTCAACGAATATTAAACTTAATACAACAATGCATTTAAAAAATCATAAGTCATGATCAATTGGGATTTATTCCTGGAGTGAATGGATGGGTCAACATCTGCAAATCAATGTGAGATATACATGTTGAGGTATGTATACATAAATATATGAATATATATATATATATATACACATACACACAGATGTGGGTATACAGACAAATATACCACAATAAAAAATGAAAAATAAATATCATATGTACAATTCAATAGATACAGCAAAAGCATTTGACAAGATTCAACACACATTTATGACAAAAATCTCTCTACAAAATAGGTATAGAGGAGAGTACTTCAATGTAATAAAGGCCTAGAAGGCAGAAATGGAAAGATATTCCATTATTATGGATTAACACTGTTAAAATGTTGGAAGAATTAACATTGTTAAAGAAAATGCTACCTAGAGCAATCTACATTTTCAACACAATCCCTATAAAAATTCCAACTTTTTTCCAGAAACAGAATAAAAAGTCCTAAAATTTATATGAAACCATAAAAGACACAGAGTGACTAAAGCAATTCCATAAAAAGGACAAAAATAAAGATCTCACACTGATTTAAAATTATATTACAAAGCTATAATAATTAAAATAGCATAATATTGGCAGAAAATCATACCTAGAGCTCAACAGAATAAAATTGAGAGCCCAGATAGACCTACAAATATATTGAAAATTAATTTATGACAAATGAGCAAAGAAGATACAATTGACAAAGGATAGTATTCAATGAAAGGCACTGTGAAAACTGAATAGCCAAATGAAAAATAATAAAATCAGACCACTATTTTTTGCCATTTATAATCATCAACTCAAAGTAGATTACAGACTCAAAACTATAAAAGGACTAGAAAAAAGCATGGACAGTATAGACAATTTGTTATCGATCTTAGCAATATCTATCTGGATATGTCTCCAAGAAAAGAGAAACAAAGGCAAAAATAAACAAATGGGGCTACATCAAACTAAAATGCTTCTGAACAGCAAAGGAAACGACTAACAAAATGAAAATACCACCTAATGGAATGGGAGAAGACACTTGCAAACCCTACATTAAACAAGGGCTTACTATCCAAAACAACACTACGAACAAAGCTAGTGGAGGTGATAGAATTCCAGTTGAGCTATTTCAAATCCTGAAAGATGATGCTGCAAAAGTGCTGCACTCAATATGCCAGCAAATTTGGGAAACTCAGAAGTGGGCACAAGACTGGAAAAGGTCAGTTTTCATTCCAAAGAAGGGCAATGCCAAAGAATGCTCAAACTACGGCACAACTGCACTCATCTCACACACTAGTAAAGTAATGCTTAAAATTCTCCAAGCCAGGTTTCAGCAATACGTGAACCGTGAACTTTCTGATGTTCAAGCTGGTTTTAGAAAAGGCAGAGGAACCAGAGATCAAATTGCCAATATCCGCCAGATCATTGCAAAAGCAAGAGAATTCCAGAAAAACATCTATTTCTGTTTTATTGACTATGCCAAAGCCTTTGACTGTGTGGATCACAATAAACTGTGGAAAATTCTGAAAGAGATGGGAATACCAGACCACCTGATCTGCCTCCTGAGAAATCTGTATGCAGGTCAGGAAGCAACAGTTAGAACTGGACATGGAACAACAGGTTCCAAATAGGAAAAGGAGTACCTCAAGGCTGTATACTGTCACCCTGCTTATTTAACTTATATGCAGAGTACATCATGAGACACGCTGGGCTGGAAGAAGCACAAGCTGGAATCAAGATTGCCAGGAGAAATATCAGTAACCTCAGATATGCAGATAACACCACCCTCATGGCAGAAAGCGAAGAAGAACTAAAGAGCCTCTTGATGAAAATGGAAGAGGAGAGTGGAAAAGTTGGCTTAAAGCTCAACATTCAGAAAACTAAGATCATGGCATCCAGTCCCATCACTTCATGGCAAATAGATGGGGAAACAGTGGAAACAGTGGCTGACTCTATTTTTCTGAGTTTCAAAATCACTGCAGATGGTGCCTGCAGCCATGAAATTAAAAGACACTTTCTCCTTGGAAGGAAAGTTATGATCAACCCAGAGAGCATATTAAAAAGTAGAGACATCACTTTACCAACAACGGTCCATCTAGTCAAGGTTATGGTTTTTCCAGTGGTCATGTATGGATGTAACAGTTGGACTATAAAGAAAGCTGAGTG
The DNA here is from genome assembly GCF_032452875.1 of Bos javanicus. NCBI lineage: Eukaryota > Metazoa > Chordata > Mammalia > Artiodactyla > Bovidae > Bos > Bos javanicus. The sequence goes on along the minus strand of NC_083881.1, from coordinate 51,287,181 downwards.
CTGAAGAATTGATGCTTTTGAACTGTGGTGTTGGAGAAGACTCTTGAGAGTCCCTTGGACTGCAAGGAGATCCAACCAGTCCATCCTAAAGGAGATCAATCCTGGGTGTTCATTGGAAAGACTGATGTTGAAGCTGAAACTCCAATACTTTGGCCACCTGATGCGAAGAGCTGACTCATTGGAAAAGACCCTGATGCTGGGAAGGATTGAGGGCAGGAGGAGAAGGGGACGACAGAGGTTGAGATGTTTGAATGGCATCATCGACTCAATGGACATGGGTTTGGGAGGACTCCGGGAGTTTGTGTTGGACAGGGAGGCCTGGCGTGCTGTGATTCATGGGGTCACAAAGAGTCAGACATGACTGAGCAACTGAACTGAACTAATCCAAAATATAAAGGAGCACTTATAAAACTCAACAAGAACAAAACCTGTTCAAAAAATGGAAGAAGGATTGGAGATTATGATTTTTCCAAAGAATTTCTGGTTGGGTTGCAAAAGTAGGAATGCAAGTGATACCAGAATAACAGGCAAGTTTGGTCTTAGAGTACAAAATGAAGCAGGGCAAAAGCTAACAGAGTTTTGTTAAGAGAACACACTGGTCATAGCAAAGACTCATTTCCAACAACCCAAGAGATGAGTCTACACATGGATGTCACCAGATGGTCAAAACTGAAATCAGATTGATTAGGTACTTTATAGTTGAAGAAGGAGAAACTCTATAGAGTCAGTAGAAACAATACCTAGAATGACTGTTTCTCAGATCATGAGCTCCTTATTTCAAAATTCAGGTTTAAATTGAAAGAAGTAGAAAAAAACCACTAAACCATTCAGGTGTTACCTAAATCAAATCCCTTATGATTATACACTGGAGGTGATGAATAGATTTAAGGGATTAGATCTGGTAGACAAAGTATCCGAAGGACTATGGATGGAGATTTGTAACATTATACAGTAGGTAGTAACCAAAAATATCTGAAAGAAAAAGAAATGCAAAAAGGCAAAGTGGTTGTCTGAGGAGGCTTTACAAATAGCTGAGTTAAGAAGACAAGCAGCATGCAGGGGAGAAAGGGAAAGATATATCCAACTGAATGCAGAGATTCAGAGAATAGAAGGAGAGATAAGAAGGCTTTTTAAAATGAACAATGCAAAAAAATAGAGGAAAACAACAGATGAGAAAGACTACAGATCTTTTATAGAAAATTGGAGGCATTAAGGGAACATTTCATGCAAGGATGGGCACAATAAAGAACAGAAACAATGATACCACTCTAATAACAGAAAGTGAAGAGGAACTAAAAAGCCTCTTGATAAGGGTGAAAGAAAAGAGTGAAAAAAGCTGGTTTAAACCCAACATTAAAAAAACTAAAATCATGGCATCCTTTCCCATAACTTCATGGCAAATAGAAGGGGAAAAAGTGGAAGCAGTGACAGAACTTACTTCCCCGGACTCCAAAATCACTATGGATGGTGACTACAGCCATGAAATTAATATATGCTTGCTCCCTAGAAGGAAAGCTAAGACAAACCTAGACAGGATAACATATTAAAAAGCAGAGACAGCAACCTCCAAAATGAATACCACAATAACAGAAAGTTAACTAAAATGAAAAGAATAGTATTATGTCCCAGATGAAGGAACAAGATAAATTCCCAGAAAGACAATGGAATGAAGTGGAGATAGGAAACCTTCCAGAAAAAAGAATTCTGAATAATGACAGATAAGATGGTCCAGGATTTTGGAAGAGAATGGAGAAGATGCAAGAAATAATTAGCAAAGACCAAGAAGAACTAATGATGGACTTTGGCATCATTAGATGGTTGAATGGCATGACCGACTTGATGGACATGAGTTTGAGCAAATTCTGGGAAGTTGGTGATGAACAGGCAAGCCTGGTGTGCTATAGTCCATAGGGGAGCAGAGAGTCAGACGTGACTGAGCCACTGAACTGAACTGAACTGAGAAGAACTAAAGAACAAACAAACAGAGATTAGCAATATACTAGAAGGATTCAACAGTAGAATAACTGAGTAGGAAAATACGGTAAGTTACTTGGAAGACAGAATGGTGAAAATCACTGCTGCAAATCAGAATATAAAAAGCAGAGACATCATGTTGCAGAGAAAGGTCCATATAGTCAAAGCTATGGTTTTTCCAGTAGTTATGTACAGATGTGAGAATTGGGCCATAAAGAATGCTGAACACCAAAGAATTGATGCTTTTGAATTGTGGTGCTGGAGAAGACTCTTAAGAGTTCCCTTGGACTGTGAGGAAATCAAACCAGTCCAACCTAAATGAAATCAACCCTGAATATGCATTGGAAGGACTGATGCTGAAGTTGAAGCTCCAATACTTTGGGCACCTGATGTGAAGAGCCAACTCAATGGAAAATATCCCAATGCTGGGAAAAATTGAAGGCAAAAGGAGAAGGGAGCAGCAGAGGATAAGATTATTATATAGCGTCACTGAACATGAGTTTGAGCAAACTTTGGACAGTAGTGGATGATGGAAGAGCCTGGTGTGCTGCAGTCCATGGGGTCACAAATAGTCGAACAACCACAACAAAATTCATGCACAAATTCCACTAAAGTTGACTATGTCTGTCTTCTAGGTTATGTACTTTGAATCTTTGTTCTCATTAGTATATCACTATGCTTTCCCATAATACAAGTGATCCTTATCATTATTAATAATAAATTATACAGCATTCTTAATTTTACACATTCACAAGCTAATTTACCTATCAGAAATCTTTAAAAGATTAATAAATTCAGTTAATATTTCAAAATGAAAACAAAGTTATGACTGACAGTCTAAAGTTCTATGCATCATAAACTCTGTATGTTTTTCTAATATAAATATTGACATGTATACACAATGTATGCATAAATACATACATATATGATGTAATGCACTGTCTTATTTCACAAGTAATGTTTTCAAGTATTTTCTTTAATCTGTCATATACTGTAAGTGCTTATTTTTTTCTAAGCCTCAGATTTTATAAAAGAAACAAGCACTAAATACCTTTTGCAAATATATATCACTCATTTTTAAAATATTTTCATTATGGCAAAGCAATACTCAGTCAACATAAAGATAAGCATTATTTTTTCTTTACCTCTACAGATAGGAACAGGAAAATCCCATGAGGCTGTATTGACTGAATTGGCTATACAGGTGAGTTGAGGGTGGCCATCGAGGATATACCCAGTTACACAGCTGTAGCGGATCTTGTCTCCAACATCAAATCTTGTACCATATAACACACCTTTGGGTGGAACTCCTGGATTTCCACAAGAGCTACTCTGCAATTCTACAGAATAGAAGGAAGAGGAGTTTACAGTTATTTTAATACATATTTTTATGTTTTAGATTTATAAAATTACATGTAGATACAGATGTCCTTTCTCCTTTTAAGAAGATTTACAAAATAATGGAAATGTCCTCTATTTCAATTACATCAACAGAGAAGTATGGAAAAGGACCAAAATTTTACTGAATAGGTATTACATGCCTATCTTCATGCTAGAAAAATTTAGATATTTGTTATTAAGTTTGTAACAATTGTTTAAATTAGGATTTATTATTCATATTTTACACCTGGGTTCTATCCTTCGGTTTAGATATTTTATATTATTTTTGTAGCAATTTTTAAAATTAATATTTATTACTCATATTTTACAATCAGGTTTTAGCCCTGAGTCAGGAAGATCGCCTGGAGAAGGAAATAGCAACCCACTCCAATATTCTTGCCTGGGAAATCCCATGGACAGAGGAGCCTGGTGGGTTACAGTCCATGGGGTCACAAAGAGTCAGACAAAACTGAGCAACTAAACAACAAATAAATCACATTTCACAGACAATTAAAAAGAGCAATATCATTTGTGTGGCTTTTTCAATGTTATATTCTACTAACATAGTAATATAAAAATCAAGTTTCATCAATACACTCTCCATTACTTTGATGCTTCTGCTGCTGCTGCTGCTGCTGCTGCTAAGTCGCTTCAGTCGTGTCCGACTCTGTGCGACCCCATAGACGGCAGCCCACCAGGCTCCCCCGTCCCTGGGATTCTCCAGGCAAGAACACTGGAGTGGGTTGCCGTTTCCTTCCCCAATGCATGAAAGTGAAAAGTGAAAGTGAAGTTGCTCAGTCGTGTCCGACCTCAGGGACCCCACGGACTGCAGCCTTCCAGGCTCCTCCATCCATGGGATTTTCCAGGCAAGAGTACTGGAGTGGGGTGCCATTGCCTTGATGCTTCTACTTAACCTTAAACCATGAACATTCATCTGAAAATATTTATATACATTTTGGGTGCAAACATTTTTTCACTTAAATGACATATTGGTGAAATTCAAGACACTGGACTAGAATTTAAGCTCTAATATGTGTTTAACCTTGAGAATATAATGAGAATTATCATAACAAGTGCATACAGTTGTGAGTTTTAAGTAGATCAATATGCAAAATATCTGGAAACTGACTGATATTCATCTGTTACTTTGTTATTTTATTAGTTTATGCTTAAAGTATACAAGTATACAAATATAAGAGATTTTAAAAAAATATTCATTCCAGAGAAAAATACATTTTCACTTTAAGAGAAAAAATAGAAACGTTTTATAGAAGTAGAAGAAGTTATGGAATTTAATGAAGTTAGGGGAGAATAGTATTTCCTAAATTTTCTACTAGATTATTTACATTTATACTATAAATCATGATCAACAGAAATACAAATAGTAAGGAATAAATGGACTAAAAGATATTCCAGTTTGAGTAAAGTTAACTTTGATTTAGTTAAAAGTATTATACAAATTGTAATTAACTAGGTAATTAATTAACTAATATTAAGGAAAGCTGGATAAGAGTATGTATATGGGAGCCCTGTACTATTTTCATAATTTACCTGTAAGTCTAAAATTATTGCAAAATAAAAAGCTAAAAAAGACACTGCAATGCAAAAATAAAGTATATTTCCAATTAAACCTGATATTCATCCTATTTGTTCAGTTAGTAAAGTGGATGATATCACTTTACGTTAAATCAAATAATTATAAACCATTATAATGCTGCTGCTGCTGCTGCTAAGTCGCTTCAGTCGTGTCCGACTCTGTGCGACCCCGTAGACGACAGCCCACCACGCTCCTCCGTCCCTGGGATTCTCCAGGCAAGAATACTGGAGTGGGTTGCCATTTTCTTCTCTAATGCATGAAAGTGAAAAGTGAAAGTGAAGTCGCTCAGTCGTGCCCGACTCTTAGCGACCCCATGGACCGCAGCCTACCAGGCTCCTCCATCCATGGGATTTATCAATAAAAATATTAAGTAAAAATACCAAAATAAAAAACACTTTATAAAATGTAGTAGCAACTGTATAAAATCAATAATCATTTATGGATAATTAGTGCAGTAAACAAAGTTGAAATTTTATATTTTTACCCATAATATGCACATGGTACTTTTGAGAGTATTTCTTAAGTGAACAAAATTTTTTATTTGTTTAATTTTTCAGTGGTACTAAAAAGAAAAAAATCAGTGATGAATTTCAAATGAGGTCAATCAGTGAAAGAAGTATTGAAGATTCATAGAACTTTCCTTATATACATTAGAAATAAAGTATATACTTTCAGTTTAAAGCAATTATTTAAAGTTCTCAAGCCTAGAAATGTAAAGAACTTGACTATTATTAATTAAATATCAATGGTTTCTATAAATAACAGGTAATTCATTAAGCTACCTTAGCATTTAATTATACATTATAAACTACTATTTGCAAAATATTTTAAGTATCTGTAACCATGGTTAAGGATTTTTAATATTTCACTTTACCATTTCATAAAGGCAAATTCTATAGTTCATTTTCAGTAAAGTTTAACGCATTTATTTCCTGTAAATTTTCAGTCATTCTTTACAAAATATTTTTGAAATGAACAATTTATTTTGGAATAGTTAATTTTTAAGAAAATTTAGTTGATTAATAGATGAGCTGTTTGCTGCAAGAGAGGGGAGGTTAATAAGTTTTGATGAAATGAGTTAAGAATTCAATCCCTTGAATATAGTAAAGAAAAAGGAAATAATTTTAATGAAATTACCACTTGTGTTTTTAGAATAAATCTATTCCTTCCCTCTCACCCCTCAAGAAATAATTGAGGTCAGGACTTCAATTATCATGAACTTTTACATCTAGGGAAAAAGGAGTTTCCAAATTATTTCACAAGAAGCTTCAGGTGTAGAAATGAAAGGAGGAAAAGAAAAAGTGTCTAAATAGTTGCTATGCTCAAATTTAACTTTTATTTACATGAACAAATAAATATTACACAGAAAAAAAGTACTAAAGCAAAAAGAAAACATATGAAGTGAATCACTGAATGCATAATAACACTGATTCGAGTTTTAAAGATTACCTAATCTTACCTCTTGCCTTGTGGCTGAATTATATTGAAAACAAAAGACAGATAATAATTTAGGCTGTTTCAAAATTAAGCTAAAAGAAAAAAATCCAAAATATATCTGGTTCTCCTCTTCAGGAAACTGCTGCTATTGTTTGCCCTTGTTCTTTGACCTTCATTAAAAATAACCTACCCGTCATCTTCTGTACATTGAGGAATTCATGAACACATTATTAAGAACTTTCACATTCAGGTTTAATAGATCCCAATTGTATAGCCATTGCTCATGGTTTCTATTTTTTGTCCCCTCCCAACCCTTTAATTTGGGACTCCTCTCTCTATGCTGTTTATGTCCATTTTAAAACACAGAGCCAAGAAATATATGTTATTAGCTGGAAGAATTATATGCTTCCCAGATAGTGACAGTGGTAAAGAATCTATCTGTCAATACAGGAGATGTAGTGAGACAGATGTGGTTTGATCCAGAAGATTCCCTGGAGTAGGAAATGGCAACCCACACCAGTATTCTTGCCTGGAATATATATATATATTCTGTATATATATAGCATTTTTTAAAATGGTGGGCTACTCTCCAACTCTGCAACCCAATGCTATGTAGCCCATCAGGGTCCTCTGTCCATGGGATACCTATAGCGGATTCATGTTGATGTATGGCAAAACCAATACAATATTGTAAAATAATTAACCTCCAATTAAAATAAATAAATTTATATTGTAAAGTAATTAACCTCCAATTAAAATAAATTTATATTAAAAAATAAAAATGCTATATTCTGATTAAACATTCATGTTTTATTCTTGATTTTTCTAAATAGTGTTGCAATATGAACTTTTACATAAAATTAGCTTTTTGTCATTACTATAAGAGTTGTAAAACTAGCTAAGATAGACTAATTTTTAAACACTGCTTCTACCAGCAATCAAGAGTTTGAATTTCAAGAGAAAACGAAGATATACATGGAGAGGTAGCTCAGTAATACACGTTGCAAAGTAATCTGATGCTGGGAGGGATTGTGGGCAGGAGGGAAAGGGGACAACAGAGGATGAGATGGCTGGATGGCATCACTGACTCGATGGACAGGGAGGCCTGGCATGCTGCGATTCATGGGGTCGCAAGGAGTCGCACACGACTGAGCAACTGAACTGAACTGAAGTGACAATTAATTTAATTAATTTATTCATCAGAAGCTCTTGAGGTTTACCATTAACAATGCTCTATGATATGTACCAGTGTAAAAAACACCGCATTCCCTGCTTTCTAAAAATCAACAGTTTGAGGAATCTAATATCCTCAGTCATTGAAACCAACTCTGAACCATATTCTGATTTCAGCATTCATTTTCACACCTTCAGTTCAGTTCAGTTGCTCAGTCATGTCAGACTCTTTGCGACCCCATGAACTGCAGCATGCCAGGCCTCCCTATCCATCACCAACTGCTGGAGTCCACCCAAACCTATGTCCATTGAGTCAGTGATGCCATCCAACCATCTCACCCTCTGTCGTCCCCTTCTCCTCCTGCCCTCAATCTTTCCCAGCATCAGGGTCTTTTCCAATGAGTCAGCTCTTCGCATTAGGTGGCCAAAATATTGGAGTTTCAGCTTCAACATCAGTCCTTCCAATGAACACCCAGGACTGATCTCCTTTAAGATGGACTGGTTGGATCTCCTTGCAGTCCAAGGGACTCTCAAGAGTCTTCTCCAACACCACAGTTCAAAAGCATCAATTCTTCGGCACTCAGCTTTCTTTATAGTCCAACTGTCAAATCCATACATAACTACTGGAAAAACCATAGCTTTGACTAGACAGATCTTTGTTGGTAATGTCTCTGCTTTTTAATATGCTGTCTAGGTTGGTCATAACTTTCCTCACAAAATACCTAGCATCATATATAATTTCCCTCATTGTACAGAAAGGGAAATTGGGAATCAAGTAACTTTCCCAAGGCCACACAACTAGTAAGTTTTAGACTTGGGTATGTCTCTAAATTAAAAGACTTAGATCATTGCACAAGTACATGCTGTTACCCAATGAAAAGTGATGTTCATTCCACAAATGTTTATTAAGCAGTTGTCATGGGCAATGTTTGGGGGACTGTTGTTCAATCGCTCAGTTGTGTCCAGCTCTTTGTAACCCCATGGACTACAGCACACCAGGCTCCTTTGTCATTCACTATCTCCTGGAGTTTCCTCAAAATCATGTCTATTAAGTTGGTGATGCTACATAACTGCCTCATACTCTAGCACCCCCTTCTCTTAGTTTTGCAAATGACAGACATGGCTCTTCCTTCATAGAGTTAATAAATGATGCTAACCAACAAAATAAATGACTACAGAATATTAATTATAATGTAGTAATTGGGATAACCAAGACCCCATTTTGATTCCTGGGTCAGAAAGATCCCCTGGAGAAGGTTTAGGCTACCCACTCCAGTATTTCTGGGCTTCCCTGGTGGCTTAGACAATAAAGAATCCACCTGCAGTGCAGGAGACCTGCATTTGATTCTTGGGTTGGGAGGATCCCCTGGAAGAGGGGAAGGCAACCCACTCCAGTATTCTTGCCTGGAGAATCCCCATGGACAGAGAAGCCTGCAGTTCTTGGGGTCACAAACAGTTGAATTCAGCAACTTAGCAGGTAGGTAGTTGGGATAAAAGAAACATACAGGCTTAAATAAAAGTATATAATTGAGAAAGTTTAATTAGTCTAGATTATGACATAAGTTTTTTTTTTCTTTTTTATATTATTTTTTATTTTATTTTTTTTACAATATTGTATTGGTGTATACCCATGGTGGATGCATGTTGATGTATGACATAAGTTTTAAAAACAGGATAAAGACTTAGCTAGAGCAGGGATCCCCAACTCCTGGGCTGCAGTCTGATACCAGTCTGTTAGGAACCAGGTGTGTTCACCTCCTGAACACAGCAGGAGGTGAGCAGAGGGCTACTGAGCAAAGCTTCATCTACCACTCCCCATCGCTTGCATTACTCCCTGAACCATCTCTTCCTCCACCCCAGTCAATGGAAACTTTGTCTTTCACAAAACCAGTCTCTGGTGCCAAAATCTTTAGGGAGCTAGAGGGGGAAAAATATGAGAATTATCAAGCATATTCAAAATTTAAAGTATAAGAATCAAAGAACTCTAATAGTTATTAGATTTAAAAATATAGTGAAGATAGTTCTATGACTGTGATAAGGTTGAAACTAAATTTGTATAAAAGTATTCCAAAAGGGTTGGCCAAAAAACAGATTTATAGTGAATATACTGGAGAAGGAAATGGCAATCAACTCCACATTCCTATCTGGAAAATCCTGTGAACAGAGCCTGGTGGGCCACAGTCCATGGGGTCACAAGGAGTCAGACATGACAGTGACTAAGCAGCAACAGCAGTGAATCTATATAACATGCATATGTCATGAATAGAAAAGAGAACTTCTCCATCATTAAATGTTACTGTGAGAGAGATACTATAAGTACTTCCAGAGAGAAAAACTGAGAGTAAATAATTGGAATCCCTAAATGTATATATGAGCAGAGATTTTCATATTATGTATGATATGTACAGTGTGAGTTTACTTATACTAATTCAATTTAATATGAAAAACTGTGTTAAATAGGATCACCAAAATTAATTTTAAAAAAGAATAACAGCCAAAATAATGTATGTATACTATTTGGATTGGGGAGTATCAACTTTAAAGGGCTGTTGATAAGATTACATAAAATTATATTTATATATATATATATATATATATGTCATTTATATGCTGAGCGAGCACTCAGTACATGGTAGTTGTTATTATTAGCTCAACAAACTGCAACTTTACTATTATTACAATCAATTTTGCATTTGAGACATCTTAGTTAGGTGTGATTAAGTTATGATCTACTAAAGGTAGGGTCATGACTTCACTGTGGACAAAAATGTCACTTGCCATATCAGTAAACAAAGGATGTTGCAGCCATCAAGCCATGAGCCACTGCATCCACACCCAGTTGTACACCTTTAGGCAACTGAGGATGGAGAAATAAAGGAAATTGACCCTTCGCACCTATTATGATTAAGGTAAGGTTCAAGTTAAGACCCTTTGTACCTGTTAAGGTACAAATTAAAGGAATGATTTTGTTGAGTCTACATCTTTGCATTTTTCTACACATAGAAAAGTGCTAAGTTCATTAATTTGAGATGTCTAGTTTTTTTATAATAGCAATATTTTTGTGTTCCAACTACCCATTGTTATAGGATTTTGGTTTTCTGTTTTTGAGGGTTTTTTTTTTTTTGCAAAAACTTCTATGTATAGTGGCTCTTCCCTTACCTCATCAGAACAGTCCCTCAGAGCTATCTGAGAGATTCTCTCTCTGGCTTAAGTCCTCAGTATGTATGGCAAATAAAACATAATTCTCAACTTTTACGTTATGCATGGTTTTCAGTCAACATCATTAAATGCTAATTATTCAAGGTGTAATCTCAACTCCTGGCTTCCCCATGGCACAGCAGTAAAGGCAACTCAGGAGACACAGGTTTGATCCCTGGGTGGGGAAGTTCCCTGGAGGAGGAAATAGCAACCCACTCCAGTATTCTTGCCTAAAAAGTCCCATAGACAGAGGAACCTGGCAAGTTGCAGTCCATGGGGGTCACAAAGAGTTGACCATGACTGTGCATGCAATCAAGAATCTCAACTTTCAGTAGATTTGTATAACAATATTTACAAAATGTCACTGACTCATTCATTCTTTCATCTCTTGGTTGGTATCATATCAAGCACCATATAAGGTACAGTGCTTATAGAAAGATCTTCCCTGTATTGCAGCCTAACATGATCCCAATAAGTTAAAGAATAAAACGTTAAAAAGACAATTTAAATCCTGAGAGTATATATAAAGAACTATAAAAGAACAGAATCATATTTTTCTTGGAGAAATTCAGTAAAACTGCCAAGTAATTTAGAAAAAGATGAGTGATTTATACTAACAAACACATTAAAACAAACTTGGTTCTAAAAAAATAAATCCCCATTTGCTAGGAACACATGGGTACTTGTGAAAGGCAAGATACTTAGCAAAAAATCGAGAAGAAAACCTGACCTTGAAAACTGGCATAAAAATCAAATGAAAAAATAATGGATACCATGACTATACAATTGCATAGTTGTTCAGTCAAAAAGATGAAGCATGATCCTGCTGAGATCAATTAACAATGCTTTAAAACATTGTGAAATTATATCTACTAAGGGAAGTAAAATCATGTTGTTTATACTTCTTACAGAAAATTAATCTCAGGGTTTTATTTTCCAGGTGATTAAAAATAATTTAGAAGACTGTAACATCAAGTTTAACCACCTTAGTACCTCTCATCCTGAGACTACCAAGCACTTAACTAATACATTTTTTAAAACTTTTTTTTGTAGTACAAGATGTTCTTTTATCACAGATACTGAGCCATTTCACTCACATCGGACATAAATGGTCTTTGAGAATTCATTGGAGACTCTGGTTTGACTAAACATTTTGTGAATATTTTGAATCAGTCATTCTATTTATCATGTGCCCATGGACTTTTATTTCAGTAGATATAATCAAATAGAATTTACTTCTTTACACATTTGCCTATTAACATCTTGAAACAGGGGCTCTAATTCATCTTTGTGTATCAAGAACTTGGTACACTGTGTGGTAATTTGGCAAGCAAACAAAGAATTGTTCAATCAATTGAGTTATCTCTTTTGATAGAAAAATATAAAAGATGATCATCACAGAGTTTATAAGAGTAATGTTTAGACACAAAACAGTAGATGGCAACAGGTGCAATAGAAAAGAGTAGAAGGCATATCATGAATTAAACGTGTATCATAATAAGCAAAGAAACACATTGGCACCAACTTGTATGGGTAAAATTACATAGTTGTGTCATTCAAAACGGTTTTCTTATGCAAACATATTAACTGAAAAAAGCCAGTTTCTAATCATGAGAATAAATCCTAAGCTGCTGGTCATACCACAGTTCTCAACGGGATTTTGGAGATGGAACAAACATTAGGCCACATTCCTCATTTTAGAAGTCATCCTGAAGCTTCGAAAAGTCTCAGATTTAGCAATCAAAAGGATAAATTCCCATTTTTAAAAAATTATTTTAACTTAATGAAAAGGAAGTCAAACTACTGACTCAGAAAAATAAGAAATAAGAGCAGAGGAAAGGCTAACAGAGTTTTGCCAAGACAGTGCACTGGTCATAGCAAATACTCTCCTCCAAAAACACATGAGACGACTCTACACATGGACATGACCAGACGGTTAATACAGAAATCAGATTGATTATATTTTTTGCAGCCAAAGATGGAAAACCTCTACAGAGTCAGCAAAAACAAGACCATGAGCAGACTGTGGCCCAGGTCATGAATTCCTTATTGCAAAATTCAGATTTAAATTGAAGAAAGTAGGGAAAACCACTAGACCATTCAGGTATGACCTAAATCAAATTCCTTATGATTATACAGTGGAAGGGACAAATAGAATCAAGGAAATAGATGTGATAGAAAAAGTGCCTGAAAAACTATAGAAGAATTCATAACATTGTACAGGAGGCAGTGATCAAAACCATCCCCCCAAAATAGAAAAAGGCAAAATGGTTGTCTGAGGAAGCCTTACAAATAGTTGAGAAAGGAAGAGAAGTGAAAGACAAAGGGAAAAGGAAAGATATACCCATCTGAATGCAGAGTTCCAAAGAATAGCAAGGAGAGATAAAAAAAAGGCTTCCTAAGTGAGCAATGAGAAGAAATAGAAGAAAACAATAGAATGGGAAAGACTAGAGATCTCTTCAAGAAAATTAGAGATACCAAGGGAAAATTTCATGCAAAATGAGCAAAATAAAGGGCATAAACAGTATGGATCTAACAGAAGCAGAAGATATTAAGAGGTTGCAAGAATACACAAAAGAACTATACAAAAAAAAATCTTCATAACCCAGATAACCATGATGGTATGATCAATCACCTAGAGCCAGACATCCTGGAGTGCAAAGTCAAGTGGGCCTTAGAAAGCATCACTATGAACAAAGCTAGTGGAGATGATAGAATTCTAGTTGAGCTATTTCAAATCCTCTAAGATGATGCTGCAAAAGTGCTGCACTCAGTATATCAGCAAATTTGGAAAACTCGGCAGTGGCCACAGGACTGGAAAAGGTCAGTTTTCATTCCAATCTTAAAGAAGTGCAATGCCAAAGAATGTTCAACTACCACACAGTCGCACTTATTTCACATGCCTGCAAGGTCATGCTCAAAATCCTCCAAGCTAGGTTTCAACAGTATGTGAACCAAGAACTTCCAGAGGTACAAGCTGGATTTAGAAAATGGCAGAGGAATCCAAATCAAATTACCAACATCCTTTGGATCATAGAAAAGCAAAGGAATTCCAGAAAAACATCTACCTGTTTCATTGACTGTGCTAATCCTTGACTGTGTGGATCACAACAAACTGGAAAATTCTTAAAGACATGGGAGTAACAGACCACCATACCTGCTTCTTGAGAAATCTGTATGCAGGTCAAAAAGCAACAGTCAGAACCAGACATGAAACAACAGACTGGTTGCAAATTGGGAAAGGAGTATATCAAGGCTGTATATTGTCATCTTGCTTATTTACTTATATGTAGAGTACATCATATGAAATGCCGAGCTGGATGAAGTACAAGCTGGAATCAAGATTGCTGGCAGAAATATCTAACATAACCTCAGATATGCAGATGACACCAGCCTTATGGCAGAAAGCGAAAAGGAACTAAAGAGCCTCTTGACAAAGGTGAAAGAGTAGAGTGAAAAAGCTAGATTAAAGCTTTCATCCAAAAGCTTTTTGAATATTCAGAAAACGAAGATCATGGCATCCTGTCCCATCACTTCATGGCAAATAGATGGGGAAATGATAGAAGCAGTGAAAGACTTTATTTTCTTTGACTCCAAAATCACTGTGGATGGTGACTGCAGCCATGAAATTAAGATGCTTGCTCCTTGGAAGAAAGCTATGAAAAATGTAGACAGCATATTAAAAATTACTTTTTAAATTTTTAATTCAGACATTACTTTGCTGACAAAGATCCATACAGTCAAAGCTATGTTTTTAATCAGTCGTGTTGTATGGATGTGAGAGTTGGACCATAAAGAAGGCTGAGCACTGAAGAATTGATGCTGTTGAATTGTGGCATTGGAAAAGACTCTTGAGAGTCCCTTGTACTGCACTGAGATCAAACCAGTCAATCCTAAATGAAATCAACCCTGAATATCACTGGAAAAACTGATGCTGAAGCTGAAGCTCCAACACTCTGGCCACCTGATGGGAAGAGCTGACTCACTGGAAAAGACTGTGATGCTTGGAAACATAGAAGGCAGGAGGAGAAAGGGACAACAGAGATGAGATGGTTGGATGGATCCCTGACTCAGTGGACATGAGTTTGAGCAAGCTCCAGTAGATGGTGATGGACAGGGAAGCCCTGCATGCCACAGTCCATGGGGCCGCAAAGAGTCCACATGACTGAGTGACTGAACAAGAACAAATCTGCCTAAATGAAAAATAGATTACTAGACTGATTGTAGGGGAGGGGCTGCTGCTGCTGCTAAGTCACTTCAGTCATGTCCAACTCTGTGTTACCCCATGGATGGCAGCCCACCAGGCTCCGCTGTCCCTGGGATTCTCCAGGCAAGAACACTGGAGTGGGCTGCCATTTCCTTCTCCAGTGCATGAAAATGAAAAGTGAAAGTGAAGTCGCTCAGTCGTGTCGAACTCTTAGTGACCCCATGGACTGCAGCCTACCAGGCTCCTCCACCCATGGGATTTGCCAGGCAAGAATACTGGAGTGAGGTGCCATCACCTTCTCCAGTAGGGGAGGGGAGGAGTATATAAACAGAATGTACTGGGTTGGCCAAAAAGTTCATTTGGGTTTTTCATCACACTGTATGCAAAAACCCAAATGAACTTTTTGGCAAACCCAATATTTCAAGCAAGAGAAGGACAAAAGTCTATTGCCACTTTTTTTTTTTTTTTAATTAACATAAATTTTTGGCTGGGCTGCTATTTCCAAAGGAAGTTAGTGTGAAATAGTGGAAATTTCAGTGTAAATCAAACATATAAAATTGTATGCTACCTAGGTAACATCATTCTACTTTGATACTGAGGTAGGGCCCATAGACAATAGAGATAAGTTTTGCGAGTTAGATCAAGAGTAATGGTTAAATAGAAAAATCTACTGCACAATATCAACAGACAGTAATTTAGTGGATATGTACTTTTTGTTCTGTGATTAACAGGCAATTAATGTTCTTTCAATTTCAAATATCAGTGCCCTTTTGGCAAAATAAATTTTACCACCTAAAATGAACTTATGAAGAACAGTATTTTTGTTTTGTAAACTATCATAGTTGGAATGATATGGGTGGAAAGGTCATGTAAAATGAAAAACGTTATGATTATTTAAACCTAACTACATCCTGTATTGCTACCAGAATCTTAACAAAGCCAAAGAAAATTAGAGAATGAAAATATATTAGCAGTCATCCTCACTTTAATGTTTCTAGAAATGGAATAATGCTACATCTGGCAGTGGTAGCATTTGACAGCTTGCTTCAGAAAAACAGGAAAACATGAATAGACTTTCCTCTTTATATGACAGAATTGGGACAAGTATCGTTATTAAGACTTTTTGGATAAAAGTAACTTCTTTTTTTTTTTTAGCAGTTTATTTATTTATTTATTTTAAATTTTATTTTATTTTTAAACTTCACATAATTGTATTAGTTTTGCCAAATATCAAAATGAATCCACCACAGGTAAAATGATGTGTCATACTGGTTACAGATAACTTACTAGACTATATCTTTCTCCAATAGGATGAGAGATGCCATTATATTTCAGCAATTAATCAATTATCAAATAATTATTGAATCCTGAGGTATAACTATCAAAGGGCTATAAAAAACAGGTCAACATAGCTGTTGTTTAGACCTTATAACTCAATTGGAAACATAAAACATGCATAATACAATTTTCTGGCAATTAAGTAATCAAACTGATTTCATAAGCTGAAAAATTTTTAAATATATATTTATACAAAAGAAAGGATATTGTATGAAATGAGATGAGTAGGATTTTAGTTGGGGAGGACTCAAGAAAAGTCAAATAAATCACATGAATAAAGACCCAGAGATAGAAATGTACAAGATGTGATCAGGGCAATATACAAAATTAATGGCTTAAGCAGAATACCATATACATGAGAAAACCCTTCAGAAAATAATTTTAGGGTTAATAATTTTAGCTCCCCCAGAGTCAATGCTATGCTAATGCTGCCAAAAGGCCCCAAAATGAAATGACTTAAATAGACAGTAGTTATGACCCCTCTATGTGACTCTCTGACAAGTCTAGGCTAGAATGGAACAAACTGCTGTCGGTAAGCAGAGACCCAATCATTTTCTATTCTGTTGCTCTATCATTCACTTAGGCCATGAAGCTGTAGTGCCAGGCAGGTTGAACTCCACGCTACTGGGAATTTAGTCAGAGGATGTTCAGAGAAATTCTCCTTCCCCTCCCTTTATTCCTGACACAACCATTTCTCTTTACTACATCTTCTCAAATTTCCAGGTTTCTGGGAAATGGATAGGTTTTTGTTTTGTTTTTCCATTAAGGTCACCTCTAGTTCCTCATGGATCTGTTAAAAGAATAAAATGAATGGTCAAATAAAACACCCCTATGTGGATAAGGGAAGAAAAGAGAATATTCCACAAACAGTGGTCATGGAAATAGATAGATCCTGTTGATCATACCCTTGAAAACCCTGCTTCTGCTCTTGAGAAGGTGCCCATTTATCCTGTCTCGTGCTGTTGCCTACCATTTCCTGTCAAATAGTTCTTCCTTGTCTATATTTTCCATGGAGAAATTTGAAGTGGGTATTGGAGAATACACTATCCTTGGGGTACACATTTCATATGTCCTACAGCTGTTAATGCAGGCTTGGTGCTTGAAAATTTCCATAAGTACTGAATGAAAGTGAAAGTGTTAGTCACTCAGTCGTGTCCAACTCTTTGCAATCCCACAGACTGTAGCCCATCAGGCTCCTCTCTCCATGGGATTTTCCAGGCAAGAATACTGGAGTTGCCAGTCCCTTCTCCAGTGGATCGTCCCACCCGAGGGATCGAACCCAAATCTCCCACACTGCAGGCAGATTCTTTACCATCTGAGCCACCAGAGAAGCCCTGAATAACCAAAGAGTTTTGCAGATGAGTTATAGGATTTATTTGGATAAAATTCCCTTTAAAAACTTAATAGGAACTGGTTTTATTTGCTTCCAGTCATTTTCATGTGCCAGTAAACACTCTCCACCCAACCCCAATTTGCTTTAACCTTCTCTTTTTGAAGCTACCTTGCATTGATTGGTCTAGTGGTTTTCCCTACTTTCTTCAATTTCAGTCTGAATTTGGCAATAAGGAGTTCATGATCTGAGCCACAGTCAGCTCCTGGTCTTGTTTTTGTTGACTGCATAGAGCTTCTCCATCTTTGGCTGCAAAGAATATAATCAATCTGATTTCAGTATTGACCATCTGGTGATGTCCATGTGTAGAGTCTTCTCTTGTGTTGTTGGAAGAGGGTGTTTGCTACGACCAGTGCATTTTCTTGGCAAAACTCTATTAGTCTTTGCCCTGCTTCATTCTGTATTCCAAGGCCAAATTTCCCTGTTACTCCTGGGGTTTCTTGACTTCCTACTTTTCCATTCCAGTCCCCTATAGTGAAAAGGACATCTTATTTGAGAGTTAGTTCTAAAAGGTCTTGTAGGTCTTCATAGAACCATTCAACTTCAGCTTCTTCAGCATTACTGGTTGGGGCAGTACTGAGGTTCGTGACATTGTACAGGAGACAGGGATCAAGACCATCCCCATGGAAAAGAAATGCAAAAAAGCAAAATGGCTGTCTGGGGAGGCCTTACAAATAGCTGGGAAAAGAAGAGAAGCAAAAAGCAAAGGAGAAAAGGAAAGATATAAGCATCTGAATGCAGAGTTCCAAAGAACAGCAAGAAGAGACAAGAAAGCCTTCTTCAGAGATCAAAGCAAAGAAATAGAGGAAAACAACAGAATGGGAAAGACTAGAGATCTCTTCAAGAAAACTAGAGACACAAAGGGAACATTTCATGCAAAGATGGGCTCGATAAAGGACAGAAATGGTATGGACCTAACAGAACAGAAAATATTAAGAAGTGGTGCCAAGAATACACAGAAAAACTGTACAAAAAAGATCTTCATGACCCAGATAATCACGATGGTGTGATCACTGACCTAGAGGCAGACATCCTGGAATGTGAAGTCCAATGAGCCTTAGAAAGCATCACTATGAACAAAGCTAGTGGAGGTGATGGCATTCCAGTGGAGCTATTTCAAAGCCTGAAAGATGATGCTGTGAAAGTGCTGCACTCAATATGCCAGCAAATTTGGGAAACTCAGCAGTGGCCACAGGACTGGAAAAGGTCAGTTTTCATTCCAATCCCAAAGAAAGGCAACGCAAAAGAATGCTCAAACTACCACACAATTGCACTCATCTCACATGATAGTAAAGTAATGCTCAAAATTCTCCAAGTCAGGCTTCAGCAATACACGAACCATGAATTTCCAGATGTTCAAGCTGGTTTTAGAAAAGGCAAAGGAACCAGAGACCAAATTGCCAACATCCACTGGATCATGGAAAAAGCAAGAGAGTTCCAGAAAAACATCTATTTCTGCTTCATTTACTATGCCAAAGCCTTTGACTGTGTGGATCACAATAAACTGGGGAAAATTCTGAAAGAGACGGGAATACCAGACCACCTGACCTGCCTCTTGAGAAATCTGCATGCAGGTCAGGAAGCAACAGTTAGAACTGGACATGGAACAACAGACTGGTTCCAAACAGGAAAAGGAGTATGTCAAGGCTGTATATTGTCACCTTGCTTATTTAACTTATATGCAGAATACATCATGAGAAATGCTGGGCTGGAAGAAGCACAAGCTGGAATCAAGATTGCTGGGAGAAATATCAATAACCTCAGATATGCAGATGACACCACCCTTATGGCAGAAAGTGAAGATGAACTAAAAAGCTTCTTGATGAAAGTGAAAGAGGAGAGTGAAAAAGTTGGCTTAAAGCTCAACATTCAAAAAACTAAGATCATGGCATCTGGTCCCATCATATCCCAGGAAATAGATGGGGAAACAGTGGAAACAGTGTCAGACTTTATTTTTGGGGGCTCCAAAATCACTGCAGATGTTGACTGCAGCCATGAAATTAAAAGACGCTTACTTCTTGGAAGGAAAGTTATGACCAACCTAGATACCATATTCAAAAGCAGAGACATTACTTTGCCAACAAAGGTCCGTCTAGTCAAGGCTATGGTTTTTCCTGTGGTCATGTATGGATGTGAGAGTTGGACTGTGAAGAAAGCTGAGCGCCAAAGAATTGATGCTTTTGAAGTGTGGTGTTGGAGAAGACTCTTGAGAGTCCCTTGGACTGCAAGGAGATCCAACCAGTCCATTCTGAAGGAGATCAGCCCTGGGATTTCTTTGGAAGGACTGATGCTAAAGCTGAAACTCCAGTACTTTGGCCACCTCATGCGAAGAGTTGACTCACTGGAGAAGACTCTGATGCTGGGAGGGATTGGGGGCAGGAGGAGAAGGGGGCAGTAGAGGATGAGATGGCTGGATGGCATCACTGACTCGATGGACGTGAGTCTGAGTGAACTCCGGGAGTTGGCGATGGACAGGGAGGCCTGGCATGCTGTAATTCATGGGGTCGCAAAGAGTCGGGCACGACTGAACGACTGAATTGAACTGAACTAAACTGCATTGATTGATCAGAAGCAATAAACAAAAAGTGGGCAGGAATGTAACACTCTATCTGATCTTTGCCCAAAGGCTGCCTTTCATCCTTTGACTAAGAAACTTAATAGGAAGCTCTGATAATCCTTCTTATCCTCTACTGTACAGAAGCAGTGGGCTTTTCCAACTAAAAATCACAAGAATTTGAGACTCTATTTTCTTCAACTTCTTCTTGAAAACTGGCCAATATCTGGCTGAGCGCCTGTTTTTGTTGTAAACTCTTGCCAAAGGCAGCCAAGAACAGGCCACATACTTTAACAATTTTTTTTTTTTTTAACTTCTTCCTTTCAAGCTAAAGCTTCAGTGGTCTGTCTTCCAGATTGTCATAAAAATTACTTCACCACAGTTGTCAAAACTTAGAAAAGCCACCAGCCTTCCAGCTCATTATGTTTTCTTACTACTATTCCTGACCACAAAACAGTAACATATATCTTAAGTTTTTATTTTAATGTACCAGTTCTAGTACAAATATTTCATCATTGCCAGAAATAAAAAATTTAAAAAAAATTAAAAAACTTTTTTTTTTTATTTTTGCAAAAGGGATTTAATACAGTATCTAGGAACAAGTTCTAGGATGAACCTCTTGATTAATACAGAATTAGCCCAATAAGGGGATTACTACCTTGAGGTAATCAATGGAATTAAGTTTACCATAATTGCTGGGCTTCCCCAGTTGGTGCTAGTGGTAAATAACCCTCTGCCAATGGAGAGTTTAATCCCTGGGTTGGGAAGATCCCTTGGAGGAGGGAATGACAACCCACTCCAGTGGTCTTGATTGGAGAATCCCATGGACAAAGGATGCTGGTGGGCTACAGGCCGTGGGGTTGCAAAGAGTCAGACACAACCGAGCACCTAACACTAGCAATCTTTTTCTTTTTAAATTCTACATTACTAGCTATTTCTTAAGGTGCAAACACTGTTACTCTGTTACACTATTACTCTGACTAGAGATCATAATAAAGAAAGTACATTTTTCATGTGCATCATCAAAACTGCAAACTTTTCAATTCAGACATACTTTCTGTTGTTATTCAGTCGCTAAGTCATGTCTGATTCTTTGCGACCTCATGGACTGCAACACGCCAGGCGTCCCTGTCCTTCACTGTCTTCCGGAGTTTACTCAAACTCATGTCCACTGAGTTGGTGATGCCATCCCACCATCTTATCCTATGTAGCCCACTTCTCCTCCTGTTCTCAATCTTTCCCAGCATTAAGTCTCTCCAATGAGTTGGTTCTTTGCATCAGGTGGCTAAAGTATTGGGGCTTCTTCAGCTTCAGCATAAGTTCTTCTAACAAATATTCAGGGTTGATTTCCTTTAGGATTGACTAGTTTGCTCTCCTTGCAGTCCAAGAGACTCTCAAGAGTCTTCTCCAGCACTACAATTAGAAAGCATCAGTTTGGCACTAAGTCTTACTCAGACATACTGGGCTCCCAATAATTTTTATGGTTAAAGAATTAGCTTAATTCAAAGAAGAAATGGGAAGTTAGGGAAATATGAGCAATCCTAATTATTTAAAATCTCTTTGGAATTCAACTTCCTGGAGTAAAAGTATTTTGAACTTCATATTGACAAAAAATATAGAACAGTAATCATTGTTGAGGACAGAATTAGTGGGGATTGTTTCAGTTAATTTCCATTCTTGTGGTTGATCTTGTCATTAGAAAAGGTAATATAGTGAAAAAAGCACCAGTAATGAAATCAAATAAACTTATCTTGGAATCCTATCTCTGACATCCACTACTGAGTCCAAAGAGGCTTTCAATACTTCAGTTTCTTTAGCAACACAGACATTACCAAAATTTATTTGGGCTACCTAAGAAAAGAAATGACCAACCTAGATAGCATATCGAAAAGCAGAGACACTACTTTGCCAACAAAGGTCCATCTAGTCAAGGCTATGATTTTTCCTGTGGTCGTGTATGGATGTGAGTTGGACTGTGAAGAAAGCTGAGTGCCGAAGAATTGATGCTTTTGAACTGTGGTGTTGGAGAAGACTCTTAGGAGTCCCTTGGACTGCAAGGAGATCCAACCAGTCCATTCTGAAGGAGGTCAGCCCTGGGATTTCTTTGGAAGGAATGATGCTAAAGCTGAGACCCCAATACTTTGGCCACCTCATGTGAAGAGTTGACTCATTGGAAAAGACTCTGATGCTGGGAGGGATTGGGGGCAGGAGGAGAAGGGGATGACAGAGGATGAGATGGCTGGATGGCATCACTGACTCGATGGACCTGAGTCTGAGTGAACTCCAGGAGTTGGTGATGGACAGGGAGGCCTGGCATGCTGCAATTCATGGCGTTGCAAAGAGTCGGACACAACTGAGCAACTGAACTGAACTGAAGCAAGTTAATGGGAAATAACTATGATTTTAACTCTGTTGTGAGTTTCTTGATATCACCACATTTTAATGTTCATTTAATGGTCACTTGTTTCATACTGGAGAAAATGACTGTTCACACATGAACTGATTTTCCTCTGAAAATATATATTTATGACACTTGAGTTCATTGAATATGTCTGACTTCATTCCATTCAAACCATATTACATGTAACAGACAAAGGTTTCTCAACAATGCATTTACATTGTTATTCAGTTCATTTATCTTCACTTAGATCTTAACATTTAGAATATATTTTACATTTTTAAGCATTGACACCTACTAATCATGCTAACTAGTTTTGTTACTGGTTATAGTTCATGATATAATACAACAGAAATTGCTTCACTGGAGCTATGAAAAACTAATTGAAACCAATTACGACAATTATCTCTCTATTCAACTGTCTGCACTAGACTGTTCCTTCATTCCATACTGTCAGGCTATAGACAAATTTCTCTGATATGACCTAGTCAATTGCATTTTAAGCTTTATTCAGTGAGCATGCATACTTCTGATTCAAATTAAGAGGAGCTATGCATGGATTGAGTGAGGACTGGAGTTATTAGAGTTGTAATATGAATATAAGTGAGAATTAAGTATCATTGGACTTTCTTATTTTAATTAAGTACCCAAACACTCTTAATCAAGCATATAATTAAATTTAAGAGGAAGTGCATTGTGTGCTAATTGCCATTGATTATTAATAATATGCTTATTTATGCATGCAAACTCTATAATGAAATATATCTCCAAACTGTTTCTGAATGACAATAACGTACTTCTGCATATTGAAACTATTAATGAAAGTCTTGTAAGAAATATCAGATGAGAAAAATAACTCAAATCTCAGAAATCTTCTTCCCAAACATTTTTGAAATATTAGAGCAAGTCATATGAACTCACAGCAGGGAATGTCAATAATTCTGCTTCTTTTTCCCAATCATTTTTTTATACAATGTATGTTTAGAGGATATTTGATTAAAAAATAAGGAATTCATGTGTACTATACACTAAGGACTTACAGCTTTTTTTGAAATGGTATTATTTCTTTTATTTTGCCATGAAACGCATTTAGAAATGAATTTTAAATTAAGGTTATAAATTCTTTTTTCTGTTAATTCATTAATATTTTCTAATGGCCACTTGCTTATTAAACACCTACTTCATGCAACACATTGGTCTATGCACTGGGGGTGCAACAGTGAGCAACAGATGCCCCCTTCTCTCAGGGAGCTTGTGAGAGAAACTTTCGAGCAGGTGATGGAGAGCGACACAGATCATAAATAAGGTAATATGTAAGATATCATTAGATAATAAATGTTAAAGATAAATACAAAGCAAAGAATGTAAATAAAAAGTTTGATGGGGAGACAGGAGCTTATTATGCTACCTAGGAAAGGGCTCATTGAGATGATGAGATTTAAAGTAAGATCTGACTAAATGAGGTAAAAGAGCTACCATAAGGATGTCTTAGGGGAATGCGTTCCACGAAAGTGAACTGCAAGTGTACACTGTGAAGCACAGAATACCTCAAGTGTTCCTGGAATAGTAAGAATCCATATTAGTTCAAGTAGACTGAGTGAAGGGGAGACAGGAAGAAAATGAGGTCAGAGAGTTAAAACAAGGTTAGATGCTATATGTCTTTGAAGCCACTGTAAATATATTTTCAACTAATTCATTTGATAGCTATCTCTGTCTCTCATATAACTATTTCCTGATTTTAAGGCATATTAATTATTTCGTCAAAATGGAAGATAGATTTATTCTTTTTCACCATCCTAAAATATACCCCTCCTAACATACTCTTCTCATAAAATTTTGGTTGAAATATTCAGTGTTAACATTGTAACTATGTAAATGCTTTTCTTAGCATTGTTAGCAAGGCTATGTATTATACATAAACTTTTGTTTTCTGCCTAAGTTTCTATTTTCTGTGAAGTTAATAATTTCCCTTCTTATGTTGAATAAAAACTCAACTTCAAACTCTGCCAGTTCTCTGAATCTCTTCCCAATATATTTAGATATGTCAAGCATTCAACTTCAACTAAGTGAAGAAAAATTTTCAGAATGTCTTAGTCTCTATCTGAACAAGTTAATGTATTTTAGGCTTCTATAACTAAGAACTATTCTACATATACCATTAAACTATCTTAGTTGGATCCTCTCTTTCTTATACCTCATAATACTCACTTTCTGTATTATAATGAAGCATGTATAGCTTTATTTTTTTTTTTTTTCCCTTTTTGGCTGCACTGGGTCTTTGTTGCTTTGCACAGGCTTTCTCTGGTTGCTGTGAGTGGGAGCTACTCTTCCTTGATGGGGGCTTCTCACTGCAGTGGCTTCTCCTGTTGCAGAACATTGCCTCTAGAGCCCATAGGCTTCAGCAGCTGTGGTACAGGGGCTTAGTTGCTCTGCAGGATGTGGGCTCTTCCAGGACCAAGGATGGGACTCTTGTTTCCTGCACTGGCAGGTGGTATCTTAACCACTGAACCACCAGATAAGTCTTTGAAGCCTCTTCAGTATGTGTGCTTAAGAGATCAAACAATACCTTGTACTGTGCCTCAAAACTTCATGATAGTTTGGATAGGTACAGAATTCTACTAAGGAAACCAGTTACACTAGGATTTGGAAGGCAAGGCTCTGTGACAGTGCTGATGTTTTGAAGGCCAAAGCCATTCTGAATGTTTGACCTTATTTTCCCCTATTTCTCTTGCAAAAAAAAATGTGTATATATTCACACAGCATATAATTTTTTTATTTGTGATTTCACAAAGAAGAAATTATTTTCATCATATGTTCTGGGTATTTGTTGGATCCTTTCCATATGGAACCCAATGCCCTCTGCTTTAGAAAAAAAAAATTCAGATCATTTTCTCTCCATTTTATCAGTGATCATTTATTTGAAGGGCCTACTGGAATACTCTTCTAATTACTATTGCTACTAATGCTACTTTATCTCGTTTCCTATTTCATATATCCACCTTTCCCCCTCTTTTTTTCTAGTTTTCCTCAAATTTGTCTTTAAACATTCTATTGACTGTTTCATCTTTCATTGTTTTAATTTCCAAGAATACTTTTTTCTTTTTCCATAGCATCATATATTTATAGAACATTCATATTAGTGTGTTTACTCTTTTTTTAATTTTTCTTTTGCTCATATACACTTTGTTTCCTCAAAATTGTTTTACTCTATTTGTTTTTAGACATTAAATTCTATGCATGAGAACTCCTTCAGAAGTTAGGTTATTTTGTTTGCTAATATTTGCAAGTAGTTAAGGAAAAAGTTGCGTGGATGCTCTCAGTATAGAGGTGGTACTTGATACCTGTAGACTTCACTATAATGCATTTTCCTTGACTGTATTGTTGAGAGATCCGTAAGTCAGCGTCTTTAAATATTTCCTATCGTACTGCTTAGATACTGCATAGAAGACTCTTTAATCATTTACTTGGATAGGATTAAACAGACTGACAGGTTTCTATGATTTAAGAGGTGAATGATGTGTGTGTATGTGAGGAAGTAGGTGTCAAAATTTTATATGGAAAGATTAATCCACTTTAATCCACTTGGGGCATAAACTTGGGTTACTTGGGCATAAACTTGTTGAATGGTTTGCCTCAGAAATGAATGGAGATCATTCCATTTTCCCTTCATGACTGCAGCCATGAAATTAAAAGATGTTTGCTCCTTGGAAAAAAAGCTATGACAAACCTAGACAGTGGATTCAAAAGCAAAGACATCACTCTGCAGACAAAGATCTGTATAGTCAAAGCTATGGTTTTTCTGGTAGTCGTATACAGATGTGAGAGCTGGAACATAAAGAAGGTTGAGTGCCAAAGAATTGAAGCTTTTCAACTGTGGTGCTGGAGAAGACTCTTGAGAGTCACTCAGACTGCAAGGAGATCAAACTAGTCAATCCTAAAGGAAATCAACCCTGAATATTCATTGGAAGGATTGATGCTGAAGCTGAAGCTCCAACACTTTGTATACCTGATGCTAACACCCAAGTCACTGGAAAAGACCCTAGTGCTGGGAAAGATTAAAGGCACAAGGAGAAGGGTGTGGCAGAGAATAAGATGGTTAGATAGCATCATCAACTCAAGGGACACGAGTTTGAGCAAACTGTGGGATATAGCGAAGGACTGGAAGCCTGGCATGCTGCAGTCCATGGGGTCACAAAGAATTGAACACGACTCAGCAACTGGACAAAAACAACAACCCATCTGATTTTTGTATTGTACCTTTCTTTCCAATCTTGCATCTCCAACTCACCATATGAAGACTCTTCTACCTCCTTCAGAGAATAAACTCTCAGTATACAGTTGGGGTAAGAAAAGGGATGTTGCCCAGTTGCAGGTTTTTGGTCCTCTCACCACTTCTTAATTGGATTTTCTTAATTGAATTCTTCCAATTCTTAATTAGATCTTCCTCTTTTAAGCATTACTTCCACTGCCTCTATTAAGGGTTTCTGGTGCTACCAATTTGTGAGACTTTCTGGATATAGTGAGGTATAAACCAGATTGCCTCTTAGCTTTTCCCACTAGTGACTTATGACTCAACCTTCTGGAGACTTCTAAGTCTGTTACAACTGGTTCATCTGAATACTAGCTCCCAAATTTTGTTTGGTTTTAATCCCCTTCTACTATTTATATTATTGTGAGTCTTTTTCATTTAAAAAGATTCATTTTGATATTTGGCAAAACTAATACAATTTTGTAAAGCTTAAAAATAAAATAAAATTTAAAAAAAATCTTTTTTGTTTTAGATGGATTTCAGGAGAGAATAATAACGTGTTTAATTTTCATCTTTACACAGAACTCCATACACACCCTTACACACAAGATGGAAAATGATAATAAACCATATAGTGGACATCACTTATTAAACATAAGGTACATTACGTTATAGGAGGATAAAAGTTCTGTATAACCCTAAATCCAAGATATCTATTTTGGTAAGATACTTTAAACATATGTAATTATGTTTATGAATAAGAATAAGCATACTTATAAATGAATATGTACTGTTCTAGATTATCTGGAGTCATTAAATTAGCAAATATGTTGGATTTATTTGTATACAAGTCTCATTTTAATACAAATTACTGTATTAAATGTACAAGTCATTTCACCTTCTGAGTCTAGGAAAACATGAAACCAACTTAAAATTTTAGAATAAAATGTCTATTAATTCCATAAAGTGGAAAAACATGAAACTTTATTGGATGAAGTACCAACTATCTTTGAAAAAAAGCTACACCAAAATAGTACATTATTTTAAACTTATTCATAACTGCACATGAGAATCTTTTATATGATGAAACAGCAAAGGATACTGCCCTTGTGTTATTATATTCAAAATCATACTATAATCATGCACAAATGTACATGTGAAAATATGCAAAATATTTTATTGCAATATTAAACTAAATATAATTTTTGCAATGCTATATATTTATGAAATTATAAGATTATTTTTGTTACAATTGTTAGTAGAATACACTGTTGTACACAAAGTATGTACTCAAAAACATAAATTAAAAAAATTAGCAAGGGTGTGATATATAGGAAGAGAATAGAGGTTCTGGGGGTCAGGGAACTACTCTGTACAATGCTATAATGATGGACACATATCGTTACATATTTGTCAAAACCCATAGAATGTACAACATCAAGAGTGAACTGTAATGTAAACTATGGACTTTGGATGATAATGAAATACTGCTGTAACTTCTTGGATTGTAAAAGATGTACCACCTGGTGTAGTAGTCCTTAAAAACACATGCTCAAGAAAATACAGGTTATAAACATTTTAAATCTCATTGTTTCCAATTAGCAATATTATACTTAACTAAGTTGTTAGTTGTAATAAAATTCAATCAAAAAGACAGCTAGGTTAGAAAGAAACATTCCACTATTATGATTCATAATTTCACTATATACTTAAGGAAAACTTGCTTCAATTCTTCCTAACTTCACTGTCATATATAAACTTTTGTATTGAACTGTTGCTTGCAGTTTTAAAACCATGCATGAAACTTTAAAATCTTAGATGTATAATTAGATTCATACTCTAAAAAAATTAGGGCAGGCCGTGAGTATGTGATTAAAGAGTATATAGTACACAGTACTTTCTGTTCAATTTTGCTAGGAACCTAAAATTATTCTAAAAATAGTCTATTAAATATAAAAATAATACAATTGATAATAGTTAACACTGAGGCCATACATGGTGGTGGTTTAGTTGCTAAGTCGTATCCAACTCTTGCAACCCCATGGACTGTAGCCCACCAGGCAGGCTCCTTGATCCATGGGATTCTCTAGGCAAAAATACTGGAGTGGGCTGCCATTTCTTTCTCCATAACTAGTACATAGGCATCCTGAATTTTGTTGTTCTTGTTAAATTTAGCAACCTTATTGTTTCCCCCACAAGGGCAGGTCAGGGGGGTCATTTAAGGATACTTGGAGGTAAATGGAAGAAGAAAGCTTACTAAAGCATAACATACTGTATTTCCTACCATCACTGAGCTAAATTTATCTGACTAAATGACACCACCCTTACGGCAGAAAGTGAACAGGAACTAAAAAGCCTCTTGATGAAAGTGAAAGAGGAGAGTGAAAAAGTTGGCTTAAAGCTCAACATTCAAAAAACTAAGATCATGGCATCTAGGCCCATTACTTCATGGAAAATAGGTGGGAAAACAGTGGAAACAGTGTCAGACTTTATTTTTTGAGGCTCCAAAATCACTGCAGATGGTGACTGCAGCCATGAAATTAAAAGACGCTTACTCCTTGGAAGGAAAGTTATGACCAACCTAGATAGCATATTGAAAAGCAGAGACACTACTTTGCCAACAAAGGTCCGTATAGTCAAGGCTATGGTTTTTCCAGTGGTCATGTATGGATGTGAGAGTTGGACTGTGAAGAAAGCTAAGCACCGAAGAATTGATGCTTTTGAACTGTGGTGTTGGAGAAGACTCTTGAGAGTCTCTTGGACTGCAAGGAGATCCAACCAGTCCATTCTAAAGGAGATCAGTCCTGGATGTTTTTTGGAAAGACCGATGCTAAAGCTGAAACTCCAGTACTTTGGCCACCTCATGCGAAGAGTTGATTCATTGGAAAAGACTCTGATGCTGGGAGGGATTGGGAGCAGGAGGAGAAGGGGATGACAGAGGATGAGATGGCTGGATGGCATCACTGACTCAATGGACGTGAGTTTGAGTGAACTCCGGGAGTTGGTGATGGACAGGGAGGCCTGGAGTGCTGCAATTCATGAGGTCGCAAAGAGTCGGACACGACTGAACGACTGAACTGAACTGAAATGTTAAAAAATAATATATATATATATATATATATATATATATATATATATATTTTTTTTTTTTGGCAAAATGGTAAGTGCTTTTTGGAATAAAGCCATATCCACCAGAACTAATTTTTTAATTGTAGCCTCTTTTCCTTCACTTCTAGTCAAAGAATTATATATATATATTTTTTTTTATATATATTTGTACTATATATATAGTACAAATACTCAAGGAAAACACATATTATTAGAAAACTTGTCTTTCTCTCCAAATCCTTTCTGTCCATTTATTATGATATGCCACTCCATCAGAAGCTTTGAGGAGAAGTATCAGTCCCTTTCTCACTCCATGGAAAACTGATTTAATTGTTGACCTGAAAGATAGCCTCTTTCTTCTCTATTTCCTTTAAGCTATCTTTCTGCAGACTTTTTCTATATTTATCCATTTCTCTTCCCTGCAATGTAAACTTAATAGGGAGGCTCTGGCCCTAAAGGAGAGCCCTTGCCTTTTTCCATCTGTTCATTTTGTGCATGAGTAGGTATGCTTGCGAGGAAGAAATGGAAAGCTTTCACAAAAGTTAAATGACACAGCCAGTATTATATTTTTAAACTATAACTATGGCAACAGAATCAAACCTAAGTTGAGACAGCAAAAGGATTCTGAAGACAATAGAATAAGCTTGGAGGTTTCCTCAACTAGAGAAAAGAAAGTCTTACACCAATGGTAAACTAATTCCCCATTAGCCAGTTAAAGTCATACCTGTGCTCAGGAAGTTATCCTTATTGCACTATTTTTATACAATCATTCCCTACTCTAAGTGTTTGCTTAAGGTTTCTCATAAAACTTGCAGTAAAGTGATTTAAAGAAGATCTGAAATGTAGCTCTGGTCCTAAACCTCTGTATGACCTCAGAGAAGTATTTTAACCCCAAGGTGGGACAATTCTCCTAACATGGAAATTCTATGAGAACATAAACCTTGCCTATCTTGTCCATTATTACATTTTTGTATTTAAATATTAGTTTATTACTTCACTATATGTGTGTGTGTGTGTGTGTGTGTGTGTGTGTGTGTATATATATATATATATATATATATATATATATAATAGAAGGCAATGGCACCCCACTCCAGTACTCTTGCTTGGAAAATCCCATGGACGGAGGAGCCTGGTAGGCTGCAGTCCATGGGGTCGCTAAGAGTTGGACACAACTGAGCGACTTCACTTTCACTTTTCACTTTCATGCATTGGAGGAGGAAATGGCAACCCACTCCAGTGTTCTTGCCTGGAGAATCCTAAGGATGGGGGAGCCTGGTGGGCTGCCGTCTATGGTGTTGCACAGAGTCGGACACGACTGAAGTGACTTAGCAGCACTTAGAAATAATGCATACTTACTGCAGAAAAACTTCATAATAAATCACATAAAAAATAACAACAGGCATTATGATGTTATACAGAAATAATGAGCAAGATGAACTTACACTCAGGCATTTTCTATGGAAATATACACCTTTCATACAAAAGACCATATGGCACTGAGTATTTTATACTCTGTTTTTCACCAATAACTGATTGCAAAAATTAAGAATTTCAATAACAGATTGTAAAAATTATGAATGTCATAAATGTTTTACAACATAGTCTTAATAGTTATAAATTATTTATTAGGTACATATTCAATAATTTATTTAATTATATGATTTATCAGATACCATCTTCTCTGTTCTTTGTGGAAAGAATTAAGTGGGGAAATTGTTTTCATATAAAAATCAATTTAGTTTTAGTTTTGCCAAATATCAAAATGAATCCGCCACAGGTATACATGTGTTCCCCATCCTAGACCCTCCTCCCTCCTCCCTCCCCATACCATCCCTCTGGGTCGTCCCAGTGCACTAGTACTAATAATAAAACTAATAAAACTAATACAATTATATAAAGTTTAAAAATAAAATAAAATTAAAAAAATTTTTTTTTAATTTTAAAAAAAGGAAAAAAAAAAGAAAATATGAATTTGGTGAAGTTACAAATATTCAGCCCATAGCAATATAAAAAAAAAAATCAATTTATTGAACAAGAAGGCAGATTCATCATTGATGCCACATACCTATATTTGATAAGCAAACAGAATCTTAGTAAAAAGAGTTGTTCCTGTCATATAAAGAATAGCAAAATTGAATAAATTAATGCTGCAATAATCAGTAATAAGTACTTAATTACTATTAAATATGCCTAAGAAGATCAACACATCCTTTTATCCATTACTGTGTCTTGGTTATCATGTGGACTTGGGATTGAGCCAACATGGATTCCTATCCTAGCTCTTCCACGTATTAACTGAGTGACCTTAAGCAAGTCACAGTCTCCATGAGCCCCAATTTTCATACATGTAAAGCAAAGATATTAATAATCACTACATATGGTTGTTATGACAATTATATTATGCTGATAAAACGCTTAGCACATAATAAGCACTAAGTATAAACTATTGTTATTATTATGGCAGTTACTCTGCAGATATGCCATTATTCTGTTAAATCCCAACACTCTGAAGAGAGATCTTCAAAACATCTCCAACTCTTACCCCTTCCCAAAATAAATTATTAAATAAGTTATTACATGTAAATCAAGTCATTTCTGGTCAAATTTTTCAGTGGAATAAACTAATATCAGAAAACATTTGAAATTTATTTTGCAGGGATACAGAGTTCTTATGTTTATAAATGGAGAAACAGTGAAATAGGTTGTCTGTTATGTAATCTATCGTGACTACCCTGAGAAAATATATAAAAATCTAAATTTAAATTATTTATCATAATATAGCACACGGTTTTGTTATTTAAACTGAATTTTACCCTTCAGAAAATAATACAAATTCTATTCCAAAATTGACCTTAATTTCCTAATATGAGGATAGATTGTACACATATAGCTTCTGCAGTACTTCACTGTAAAAAAATAAAGGAATATATAACTTTCTATTTTATAATTCACATTCAAAATTGGCAGAAAGATATCTAATCAATATTTTAAAATATCCCTTCCTTTCCTTCCACTTGATAACACTAATTCAGAACATTTCTTTTTATGAATAAAGCACATTACTATATCCTAACTCAGTATTAAGTACCTTTTGGGGATGAAGTAAATAACTGTTTCAATCATTTTACAATTTGGGGTTATTATTATTTAATGGTTACTCCCTTACAGAAGCTGAGGAAATGTAACCATGGTAGCCTTAGTCTGCTAACCATTTCAGAAACTGTAGCATATTCCCTGATTCTTTACTCAAACTAGTTTATCTTGTTTTCATTTGGAAAAATATGTTAAATTATCAAAATACCCACAATCATCAAACGGAGCCAATATTAAAGATATCTGAAGTTACTTAACTCTAAAGAGGTAAATCAACCATTTAATTTTCTTATTGTAATAAACAGTTTTTTCTAATTTTCAAATTCCAAATAGATGCATCAATTATGACCCTCATCCTACTAATCAGAAAAGCATGCACTTTCATAATGATATTAGTAATATATTTCTAGTACACAAATGTGATCTAGGTAGGACAACCTTTTAAATTATAGTCAGGTATTGGGAGATTCCGTCCAAGGGCTGGGTGGGTCAGTAAAAAAATAAAATAAAATAAAATAAATTATAGTCAGGTATTAATGAGTTAATTCTCTTTAGTAACCCTTTCAGTTAAAATTCTTTAACATTAACTGTGACATATTTTAGGTTAGATTCCTCAACACAAAATATGAATATAACTACTCTGTTGGTACAGAAAATATTTTTAGTCCCATATTTTCATGGAGTGTGAGTAAACAGAGGCTCAGATATATTAACTAGCCCACCTAAAGTCACACCATTGATAAATAGTAAATATAAGTTCTGATCTGAGGCAAATGATTTTTTTCAACTATACTATTCTGGACCTCATCACTATGAAACTATAATAATTTCCACAACACTACAAAGCTCTGAGAAAATGTACCACATACTAAAATGATTTATTAGAGGTTAAAAAAAAAAAAAAAAAACAGAAAATAAATATCTGGAGCTGAAAATGCTCCTTCCTATTGTGGGAACTGCTCTCCCAGGTCAAGGGTCTTGGTTATCAGAACATGAGTATGAGAACAGTGCTTGATTATATGCTGACAATTCTCACAATTAAATCCAACCCAAACCTCTTATCTGTACTTTTGATTTACACACCCAACTGCCTATTTAACATCTCCATTTAGATGCCTCATGAGCATCTCAAATTTAATATGTCTAAAACGTATTTCATGCTTTCTTTTCAGATTCCGCCATCTTTGGTAACCAGGACCACCAACTCTCCAGTTGTAGAAAATTAACAGTTGTACTTATATCTGGCTCCTTTTCTATAATTCAACTACAAATGTTTCCATATTTACCCCTCAAATAAATTTCTTAGCTGCTCACTTCTATCCATCTCCAATGCTACCACAATATTTTAAACCACCAAATCTCTCTGCTGGATGCTGTGATATGCTCCTAGTATATGGCCTATTTTCACTCTTGCATCTTGGCAATGTATTTATCCTCTACAGAAAGGGTGATCAGCTTAAAGGATAAATGAGAACAAGGTATAAACCCTTTAATTATTTTCATTTTATTTATAATACCATCCGTGTACTAAAATGCCCATGTGCTCTAGAACACACTGTACTACAGCTAAACAGGCCTCCTTTCAGTTTCTTCAAATTATAGCAGCTCCATTCCTGCACTTACTCTCTCCTTCCAATTTCACCTTAATTGTCCCTGACCTAAAAAGAGGTTTTGCTTAATCTCCAGTCTTCAGTTCACCTCATTTCAGTGGCTCAGTCATGTTCTACTCTGCAACCCTATGGACTGCAGCACACCAAGCCTCCCTGTCCGTCACCAACTCCGGGAGCTGCTCAAACTCATGTTCATCGAGTCGGTAATGCCATCCAAACATCTCATCCTCTGTCATTCCCTTCTCCTCCCGCCTTCAGTCTTTCCCAGCATTAGGGTCTTTTCCAGTGAGTCAGTTCTGTGCATCAGGTGGCCAAA
This sequence comes from Bos javanicus, assembly GCF_032452875.1. Taxonomy (NCBI): domain Eukaryota; kingdom Metazoa; phylum Chordata; class Mammalia; order Artiodactyla; family Bovidae; genus Bos; species Bos javanicus. The sequence continues at coordinate 51,252,156 of NC_083881.1, read as the reverse complement.
TTATTGGAGTTTCATTTTCAGCATTAGCCCTTCCAATGAATATTCAGGACTGATTTCCTTTAGGATGGACTGGGTGGATCTCCTTGCAGTTTAAGGGACTCTCAAGAGTCTTCTCCAACATCACAGTTCAAAAGCATCAATTCTTCGGTGCTCAGCCTTCTTTCTGATCCAACTCTCACATCCATACATGACTACCGGAAAAACCATAGCTTTGACTAGTCAGACCTTTGAAGGCAAAGTAATGTCTCTGCTTTTATTTATTTTTTTAATATCTAGGTTGGTCATAGCTTTTGTTCCAAGGAGCAAGCATCTTTTAATTTCATGGCTGGAGTCATCATCTGCAGTGATTTTGGAGTCCAAGAAAATAATCTGTCACTCTTCCCAGTCTTCCCCATCTATTTGCCATAAAGTGACAGGCCCAGATGCCATATTCTTAGTTTTTGTAATGTTGAGTTCTAAGCCAGCTTTTTTACTCTCCTCTTCCACTTTCACCAAGAGGCTCTTCAAAAATAATTACTGAACTTCATTTACTTGTTTATTATTTAGGGAGAACATAAATCTCTCAAGGTAGAAGCTATGCTTATTTTGTTCATCAATGGCTCCCAGGACATTGTGCAGTCCTTGGCATATAGAAAGTCCTAAGTGCCAGTTGAATTAATTAATTAGCTTGATGTGTAAAGTTCACAAAGAAGCAAGATCTACTGTCATGTTGAAGGGGGTCTTCCAAACCATTTCTTTTCTCTCAGAACTCCTTCTACAAACAACTACATATTAAAGATCAAGATCTTATATTATCTTGGTCTAGATGGCAGTGCATATGGCTTATTTACGGATTCAAATAATTTTCTATGGTCACAGCTCTGATATAAGGATTCTGAACTTCTGATAAATGTCCTTATTTCAAAGCTGGTTTTCACAGTTTCTTTACTTTCTGAACCTCTGCCGGCATTGTTTCAAGAATGCAGTGAAGTTCATTGAGAATACAACTGCTTGCATTTTAAAAGAGTTGTCTTCCTGTGTTGCACTATTTCAAAGTTTGCCTGTAACTCACTATCAAAGGTTAATTTAATAAAAGTGGAAACGTTAAATTTCAAAATTATGATATAAGCTTTCCTCAACAAATCTACTCTATTTGTCCCAGAACGACCTAAGTTAAACATTAATTGGATCATGAGCTAAAAAGCAAACTATTTGATGATTTGTTTTTGTTTGTGCTTTTGCTTATCTGATAAGAATACTGTACACTACTAGGGAATGCATCATATAAAGACCCGTGCATTCCTCACACAATCTGTGTTTAAAATGGTTTCACCAGTTATATAATGTCATAATGTTTACAAGGTAGACCTTGCCTTTCAACTTATTACTACAACTTGAGCTTTATGCAGAGATGTGACTATCTGGAACAAAAATTATGTTTTTTAAAAAACTTAATAGCAGGACATTTAGTTTTTATTTTATCCCATATTAAAATCATTCTATAATTAGTTCATTTTACAAATGCACTCAATAAATTATATACAAGAAAGCAGAAAAGTTAAATACGCAAATTTTATGTACACTGCCCCCCCACATTGATTGGGATTGTTTTTATTTTATAACTGGGATTCAATATAGATTTCTTGGTATTACACACCCTACAGCTATAGCCCAAACTGATACAACTAATATGCCACATGTTTTGCTGCTAAAACAGAGCCACAAAGCTGGAGAAAAGCATAGTAAAGCAAAAACAATGCTCTATTGATAGCACTTTCACAAAATTGTAAATTTACTGGAATCATGCCAAATTATAACACTTGACATCATATCCATTCTGTTGCTATAAACCAGGGCTAGTATAAAGCAACTTTCTACTGCATAATAGCTGCTGTTTTTGCCTAAAATTAATTGCACATGTGTTTAATTATACAGCAGCTTTTGAAAGTGATTATATAAAATGTTATTTCTTTTTGGTCTTGCTTGTATCTCTGAAATTATAGTTCTCTAACTCTGAAAGCAACAATGAATTTTAATAAAGGGCAGGGTTTGCAAATTACTGTTGCCCGGTTGCTGCCAGTGACTAAAAAGCCTCTTTCAGAAACTAAATTAACTTCTATTGTCTGTTCACTTCCAAGTGAGAAGGGACTAGAATTATTCAACCAGGCCACCAGAGGGCACTCTGATGACCAGAAGTACTCCTTTTGCAAGGCCACTACCTTAGAACTGCCTTTGTCATTGGATGGACCTTCCTTGACACAGCTTTTCATTCTGAAAAAATTCCATCTCTAAAGCTCCTAAAGTAATATTATAAGTAATCCTCAAATAACAACGAGAATACTTGGTAAGCACTTCCGTCAAGGTTGCCTGGTTTTTCCATTAATCTCAGAACCTGGTGTGATTCAGAGAGTTTTACATACATTGATTTAGGCTCATTTATCTTTGGGCTTCCCAGGTGGCCCTAATGGTAAAGAACGTGCCTGCCGATGCAAGAGACATAGGAGGGGTGGGTTCCATCCCTAGATGGCCAAGATCCCCTGGAGGAGGTCATGGCAACCTACTCTAGTATTCTTGCCTGGAGAATCCCATGGACAGAGGAGGCTGGCCAGCTACAGTCCATAGGGTTGCAGAGACAGATGCGACTGAAGCGACCTAGCATGCATGTATATACACTTTATATACACTTAATATATATATACATACTATATATAAATATATACAGTATGTATATTTGTGTGTATATACATATTTATATACTGAAGTTTATTCATCTCTTTAAATAAACTTAGATATTGAAAATATCAATGAGAAAATATTTTTTTCAACTTTCTAAATTGGAACACCCCATTTAAAACATCTTTCTAAAGATCAATTTTAATTTGTTATTTTAAAATGTTGTAATAGATCATGCAGTAAGTTAACACCTTGAAAGAAATCTTGTACAAATTCTTTGTAGGAAATACAGTATTGTTTCAGAGATTCAACAAACAATATTAGTTGATGTTATTTTTAAAAATTCTAAATAACAAAAGTTTAAAGGAATTTTCAGAAACTCATAATGTATGACAGTGTTTCATTCACTTTTTCCATAAATATATGGCATCTACCCCGTAGCAGGGAACACGCTTGTCACTTGTGACGCAGTGTGAACTTATGCAGTGATGCAGTCCAACCTATGTTCTTGGACTCTCAAAGGTATAATCTTAATCTATAGGGGGATATTTACAAATAAATCAGTAATTATAGTATAATGCAATATTATTTCAAAGGTATGAATTGTTCTGTTATATTCAAAGTGCAGGATTTTTCTGTAATTTATCTATTACAACTCCAAGAAGAGAATAACAAGTGTTGCTACCACCATACTTAATAAGAACACCAAGACTTGGAAATTCAAGGAAGCCTCACACTGTTAATGAGCAAATTACATCAGAGGCATGAATTGCTTCGAGAAGTAGTTTTACAAAATAAATACAACACAATTTATATGAAACTAGTGAAAAAGTGAAAGTGTTAGTCACTTAGTCGTGTCCGACTCTGGGACCCCATGAACTGTAGCCTGCCAGGCTCCTCAGGCCATGGGATTCTCCAGGCAAGAATACTGGAATGGGTTGCCATGTCCTTCTCCAGGGGATCTTCCCAACCCAGGAATTGAACCCAGGTCTCCAGCACTGCAGCAGATTCTTTACTGTTTGAGCCATGAGGGAAGCCATGCTAATATAATTTGAAGTATTGGTAAAGAGCAACAGGGACAAACAAGGAAGGATATACAAGATTTCCAGTATTTCACATTTACGTTGATGAGACAGAAAACAAAACAGAAATAAACACTTAACAAAAGCCATGTTTTTCTATTTTATTTAGCTATTACAAGACCAAAAAACGTAATTAGTGTTATAAAGATACAATTTTTATCAAAATGATTGTGTCTCCAGAACAATTATATTTTAGCTGATCTGTAATATATACATTCACTGTTATTTTTCTTTCTTTACTTGCATTGTTTTTTAATATTAAAGATGATTTTTATTTCCTCTCTCCCCCTTACTTTTGTGAAACAATTGACCCAGTTTCACAAATAGGGTCATAAAGTTTCATAAAGTAACCACAACTTTACTTTCCACAAAAGTGTGTAAGTATACATACACACAAATATTTTGCCCCATGTTGTTTTCCTGTTTTAAAGAAATTATTTACAATCTTGAATTTTGAAAGGTGCAGTGACTGGAAGTATCAGGTTTAGCTTTTCACAATTAATCACCATTTCAAAAACAGAAATTAAACTCTGACATCTGTAAATAACCATCTCATTTTCACATCTGAGTTTCTTAATCAGAAATTTCAGCTTGATCTTTAATTCTTCAGTGTACCTGCATGGATTTATAAAGAATGTTAAATAATATGATTTCTGTTACACAATTTTAAGCAGCTTCAAATCAGAAGTTAAAGGAATTGATTCTGATTTTATTAAAATAATTACCTTCATGAACTGAACAGTATATAATCTATTTCTCTTTTCTAGAACAGAGCTAAATATGAAAAAGGATCGAATAATTATGACTATTTTAGCTAATACAATATTAAAATGTATATATCTTAGTTAAATTATAAGAAACAACCAAAGTAAAAATTATTTTTATTATATAAGAGAAAAAGTTGAATACCTTGACTAAGAACACAGAAGAGATCAAAGACAGGCACTAGATTTAAACTCTGCCTTCCGAGCCCATGTTTTCTCCTATCTGCTATCATTCCAAACCAGATGTGGCAACGCTGAATATTCTAATGATGCACTATGTAAAGCCATATGCTGAGTCGCTCAGTTGTGGCAGACACTTTGCAACCCCACAGACTGCAGCCCACCAGGCTGCTCTGTCCATGGAGTTTTCCAGGCAAGAATACTGGAGTGAGTTGCCATTTCCTTCTCCAGATGTTAATCCATAATTTTTTTTTAACATAAGAAAATATTATCTTCTGTGGTTAAAAAGTCTCCTTTAAGGTTTTTGAAAACAATATTAGAACTTCTTAGACATTATGCTACACTTTTTTCAAATTTATTGAAACAGTTCTGAGTCTTAAGCGTCTTTCAGAACTCTCTAACAATGACCAAAGTAGCTTAGTCATCAGGAGTAATAGAGTTAAACCAAGAAGATATAAATTTATTTATAAATTCTTATCAAGAAAATCAGTCAAATACAGAATAGAGGGCATTTTTCCCTTCTAAAAATGTTAAGACTCTATAGTAGGGTTCCATATTCTTCTTCAATTTCTAAGTAACATTCATTTCAATTTTCCTTTAAGTATCAGGGACAGACAAGTTTAAACATCATCAGGTCCCATCACTTCATGGCAAATAGATGTGGAAACAATAGAAACAGTGGCTGACTTTGGTTTTTGGGGCTCCAAAATCACTGCAGATGGTGACTGCAGCCATGAAATTAAAAGACGCTTGCTCCTTGGAAGAAAAGCTATGACAAACTTATTAAAAAGTAGATATTACTTTGCCTACAAATATCTGTATAGTCAAAGCTATAGTTTTTCTAGTAATCATGTATGGATGTGAGAGTTGGATCATAAAGAAAGCTGAGCGTCGAAGAATTGATGCTTTTGAACTGTGGTGTTGGAGAAGACTCTTGAGAGTCCCTTGGACTTCAAGGAGATCCAACCAGTCCATCCTAAAGGAAATCAGTCCTGAATATTCATTGGATGCTGAAGCTGAAGCTCCAATACTTTGGCCACCTGATGCAAAGAAGTGACTCATCTGAAAAGACCCTGATGCTGGGAAAGATTGAAGGCAGGAGGATAAGGGGATGACAGAGGATGAGATGGTTGGATGGCATCACTGATTCAGTGGACATGAGTTTGAGCCAACTCCAGGAAGTGGTGAAGGACAGGGAAGCCTGGCATGCTGCAGTCCATGGGGTCTCAAAAATCAGACACAACTGAACAACAAAAATATACTCTCCAGATCATCTGATTCTGTGGGGTCTCTGCATTTTTCAGTGTGGTTGAACTATTTTACAACTCTGTAAAGTCGATGGAACTGTCAGCAAGACACTTGATTCTTGTCCATAAATAGGCAAATTAATTTTGTCTGGCAGAGGTGCAACTGATCTCCCACATTTTTGCTCTACTAAGCAAATTCATTTTAGTATTCCTGACTGCTTCTACCTGTTTCTGTTCTTTGAATTACTCATTGAATTGGTTGTAATATCTTACTTGTGCCCTCTTTAATTAATGAGTTAAATAAAATCATTGGCATGTGTTCATTCTAAAAAACAAACAAATTATTAAACTTACAAATTTTCTTTGTAAGATAAGTATCAGTTCAGTTCAGTTCAGTCGCTCAGTCGTGTCTGACTCTTTGCAACCCCATAAATCACAGCACACTAGGCCTCCATGTCCATCACCAACTTCCAGAGTTCACTCAAACTCACGTCCATCGAGTCGGTGATGCCATCCAGCCATCTCATCCTCTGTCATCCCCTTCTCCTCCTGCCTCCAATCCCTCCCAGCATGAGTCTTTTCCAATGAGTCAACTCTTCGCAAGAGGTGGCCAAAGTACTGGAGTTTCAGCTTTAGCATCATTCCTTCCAAAGAATACCCAGGGCTGATCTCCTTTAGAATGGACTGGTTGGATCTCCTTGCAGTCCAAGGGACTCTCAAGAGTCTTCTCCAACACCACACTTCAAAAGCATCAATTCTTCGGTGCTCAGCTTTCTTCACAGTCCAACTCTCACATCCATACATGACCACTGGAAAAACCACAGCCTTGACTATACGGACCTTTGTTGGCAAAGTCATGTCTCTGCTTTTCAATACGCTATCTAGGTTGGTCATAACTTTCCTTCCAAGGAGTAAGCGTCTTTTAATTTCATGGCTGCAGTCAACATCTGCAGTGATTTTGGAGCCCAAAAAAATAAAGTCTGACACTGTTTCTACTGTTTTCCCACCTATTTCCCATGAAGTGATGGGACTAGATGCCATGATCTTCATTTTCTGAATGTTGAACACTAACACCTAATTTATAGATCTTAGTGAGAAGTGAATGAAATAAGGAGTATAAAGCAGTTAACATGTTGCCAGAAAGTATTCAATACATGTTACCTTATTTTTGCCCTTTGCTTCCAAGAGAAAATTTTATGTTAAAATATAAAGAATTATTCAGAAAATGAAATATTTAGGTCAAAATATATAGTTTCAGAATGGTGTATTATATTTTTTTGCTGATTTTTTCAAATAGCCCTTATAATTATGCCACTAAAATGTCTTACATGTGGCACTAAAACTTTTACATCAGAAGCTACAAAATAAAGGCAATACAGTGATTTGAAAAGCATAAAAATGTGGATGTGGATTTGAGGGCAAAATATTCACAAATAACTCCAGGTTTTTTACATTAAATGGCTTGAGATTTAAAATACCTGTGGTTATTCCAAGTATAAGAAATTCAAAAATAAGACAGCATTCAAGGAATTTACAAAGTCAGGTAGATGGTTGTTATCTAAGATTACTATGATAATAAAGTGGAAATAATTTTGCCAAAATTTCTTAAACACTAATAAAGAATTTAGCCTTCAGTGAATCACATGCATCCTAGGAGATTTAAATATGAAATGCACATTAACCTCTATTATCTATTTTTAAGCTAAAATTTAAGATGTCTCAAGGGTACCCTACTGGCAAAAGTGAGATGACCTTCCAGTTCTTATGTGTCTTATTTACTTAAATAAATAAATAAGTAAAAGAAAAAACATATTTTTAAAAAATAGTGGAATGTAGAATCATTTAGAGGAAATGTAAGTGAACTTTAATAATGTTTCTGGGTATTTAATGCTAATTATTACTCATGCTCTTAAGACTTACCATTTATCAAGTACATACCACGTTTGATTTATGGTGCCAGGTATTCGCCACTATAACCAACATCTATTCCAATAAAAACAGGGGCTGACACAGAAAAGGCTTACTATATGCAAGATCCTTTGTTAAATGCTTTATCTGTCTATTTGCTTAATTTTTCAACTACCAAAGGTTAGTTAGTATTTTGATAATTGTATGCATACTATGACACATAGATTTGAAAGCCTGTGAAGCTCGAGTTGTTTGACCTCAAAATCAGCTCTGAACTACCATGGCATGCTGTCTCAGTAGAGAATTACACACTTTACTTCTCCAAAGTAATTAAAATCTGGGGAAATCTAGTATTTTAGATTTGATATTAGCAATTTACTTTTTCTGTTTTCACAAAAAAAGTGCCATGTACACAAAAGCTGTTTCAATGTTTTCTATTTAAGGAAATTTACTGGAAAAATATTCAAATATATAGCAGGAATAAGCTGGGAACGATTTGCATTAGCAAATATCCAAAAATTTGAGGTATTACCACTTCAGATATCTTAAAGCTAGGCAATTAGAGCCCAATATATTGCATCTGATGTCTCAAAGGAGAGCTAAAATTTAAAAGTTTATGGGATGCTTGATTATGATGAAGATCTTGTATGCAGAATTTATTCTATTCATGATAAGTAGAAAAGCACATTACAGACTGACCTGGATCATAGCTAGTTATCAAAGAAAACAGAATGATGATATTTTTAATAAATAAGAAAATCTACTGTGACAAAGATAAAGATGTATACTGATATCTATCAGTAGCAAAAACACTAAAAGATAAATAAAAATATAGTTACAATTTCTAAGTTACTTATCCCTTTCAAACCTGTCTCTGTTATTTCTATTGATGTCTCATTGCTGAAATAAATTTTGTGAATTACTTTACTTTTGCTGTGGATGAACCAGTAGTACAGCTTTTCCTTCACAGTATATCATTTATAGATTTAAATCCAACTAGACAAATCTACGGAGAAGGCAATGGCACCCCACTCCAGTACTCTTGCCTGGAAAATCCCATGGACGGAGGAGCCTGGTAGGCCGCAGTCCATGGGGTCGCTAAAAGTCGGACACAACTGAGCGACTTCACTTTCACTTTTCACGTTCATGCATTGGAGAAGGAAATGGCAACTCACTCCAGTATTCTTTCCTGGAGAATCCCAGGGACGGGGAAGCCTGGTGGGCTGCCGTCTATGGGGTCGCACAGAGTTGGACACGACTGAAGCGACTTAGCAGCAGCAGCAGCAGCAGACAAACCTAACATGGGAAGAGTCTATCCAAATTTCTTAATACATTTGTAACTACAGACTGTAGATTATTTTATCTGTAGAATGCTTTAAAAACAGAAACCAAAAATTTACCCCTGCTTTCTAGGATGAAACTTACGCACTTTCCCCTCAAAAAAGACTTCATCTGAAGTTAACTCCCAGTCAATCATGAATCAGTTGTAGGCAAGGTATGAGAAAACCATTGAGAAGACCCTAAATTAGAATGTCATGCCAGCCTGGTAACAGTTTAGTACGCACTTTCATTCACAGAAAATTGGAAATGATGGTCATATCACACCAGTTTGATCTTTGGCTTTGATCAGCAGATCAAAGAGAAATCTTATTATTGTTCTTTTTGCCCTATCAGGCAACAACAGCAAAATAAAAATTTGATGTAAATATGTCCTTTCTTTTGTGTTATTTTTTTTGTAGTTCAAATTGCAATGTTTAAGTCACCATGTGTAATCTAAGTATCTCTTTAATTGATGCTCAAATAATAAATTAATTTTTATAAATTGAGATTCAATACCTTCATTTTCTTTGACCATGATCTGAAGATTAAGTCCAGGGAGAAACTTGTGATATCAATGCTGCACCACTGGGGTAACACATAATGACTGTGTAATGAAAAAGCTTTAGAAAGATAAATCTCCTTTGAGAAAATGAAAGGTAGTTTCCAAGATCTTACGTTAAAAAAGAAATCGACAGATAAGTATATATAAAAACTCAAGAAAGTTACTAGTTTCCTGATTGAATGTTTAACAAATTAATTACGATAAACCCTTTACTTAGAGATATTTCAAGATGCCACCAGAGTACTGGAATGAATGATGGTATGGGTTGTTACATGGGCAATCTAATTTTGTTTCCTGTAAGTTGTGAAATCATTCAATAGCAATGGAGATTTTCAGAGCACATGTCTGAGATGACAGAAGACTGGAAAAAAACATCAACTCAAGATACAGATGTGAGGTGATGGCAACCAGTTCAGTGATTAACCAAAGAGTGTTTTTTATTGGTTGAGAACATCTGTTTTAAGATGATTAATTTCGGTTCTGAGTTACAATATAAAAATAAACTAATTTTTTCAAACCTCACTGCAATAATATAGACAGTGCATCTCTTTCTCTTTGGCTTTGGCTCTGTAGTGGAGAAGAAAAAGGCAACCCACTCCAGTATTCTTGCCTGGAGAATTCCGTAGACAGACAGAGGAGCCTGATGGGCTACAGTTCATGGAGTCACAGAGAGTCAGACAGGACTGAGTGACTCACACACACTCATTTTATCCAAATTGGCAGTGGTGGTTTAGTTGTTATATTGTATATATATTGAGTAGGTTGCTGTTTCCTTCTCCAGGCAAGAATACTGGAGTAGGTTGCTTTTCCTTCTCCAGATCTTCCCAACCCAGGGATCAAATCTGTGTCTCCTGTATTGCAGGCACATTCTCTACCTCTGAGCCACCAAGGAAGCCCAAATTAGGTATTATGTAACATCACATAAATTGTAACTAGAAAATACATATAACATATAAATACAATGAATGTTACTTTAAAAATTAGAAAAAATCCAGAGAATAATACGACAAACGTCTGTGTACTGACCAACTAAATCTTGTGATTTTTTTTTAAGAAAGGATAAAGAAACATTAAATACATAGTTTAATTTTTTTGAATTCCTCTCCCAGGAGAACACCTGTTGTTATTCCCAAGGAAACAATGCCATTAATTTGGGCTGAATACATGTCTGTATATCTTTAATTGATATTGAGCACTTATTTTTAACTTAAGTACTATTAGATTCAAATATACATATGCTCTACTATGCTAAGTCACTTAAGTCGTGTCCGACTCTGTGCAACCCCATAAACAGCAGCCCACCAGGCTCCCTCGTCCCTGGGATTCTCCAGGCAAGAACACTGGAGTGGGTTGCCATTTCCTTCTCCAATGCATGAAAGTGAAAAGTGAAAGTGAAGCCGCTCAGTCGTGTCCGACTCTTAGGGACCCCATGGATTGCAGCCTAACAGGCTCCTCCGTCCATGGGATTTTCCAAGCAAGAGTACTGGAGTGGGGTGCCATTTCCTTCTCTGACATATACATATACACACATATAAATACATGTAATTTTGCAGTCTGCTTTGCCTAATTGATTTCAGAACATATATTTTTTTATATATTACTTCAGTCTATTCATCTTTGTCTCTCTGTTCATCTTTGTCTCTTTGTTCTTATGTGTAAGATTTTTTCTACAAATTTAAGTGAAATTAATGAATCTTACTATGTCTATGAGATAGAACCAAATTGCTCTCCAATGATTCTGGAATAAAATATATTTTCTAAACAGTTTTAGGGTTTATATTCCCCTACTATCATTTCTAATATGTAATATTTTTATATTTTTTCTAATCTGATAGGTGTGAAATAATTTTTGGGTTGTCATTTTCAGTTCTTTTATGTTAAATGAGGTCAAGTATAGTCACTTTTGTTTCAGTTCAGTTCAGTTCAGTTCAGTCACTCAGTCGTGTCCGACTTTGTGACCCCATGAATTGCCCCACGCCAAGCCTCCCTGTCTATCACCAACTCCCGGAGTTCACCCAGACTCACATCCATCGAGTCGGTGATGCCATCCAGCCATCTCATCCTCTGTCGTTCCCTTTTCCTCCTGCCCTCAATCCCTCCCAGCATCAGAGTCTTTTCCAATGAGTCAACTCTTTGCATGAGGTGGCCAAAGTACTGGAGTTTCAGCTTTAGCATCATTCCTTCCAAAGAAATCCCAGGGCTGATCTCCTTCAGAATGGACTGGTTGGATCTCCTTGCAGTCCAAGGGACTCTCAAGAGTCTTCTCCAACACCACATTTGTTTACTAGGCATTTATTGTCCCTATTTTATTAATCATCTACCTGTATCTATTCTGTCGCTCTTAAATAGATTATTTTATCTTTTATTGATTTGGAGAAGATTTTTATAAATAACAATGTTAAATAACATGTTAACAATATAATATAGATGTTAATTTTTTAACTGTTATACATCGCTCTCTTCTCCCATAAACAAATCTGTACTCAGCATTGTACTATGAATAAGACATTAACAAAAATTATGGAGTTACACTGACGATAAAAATTGCTGCCCTCAAAAGCATATGAATAAAATCTATATAATGAACATGTTAGTTAATAATAAAAGTTATGAAGCTAAGTGGTTGTACAGCATGTGTTACGCTTTAAAAATGACAACTTTAAAAGTCTTTGAGTAGCTTACACTTCAGTTGAAAGAGAAAAAAGTGAGGTTCTGTGCCTTACTATTCCTGTGTGGGTCTTTCTTCTAGTTGATAGGAAATTTAATTTTGTTTGCTACTATGCCTATGTCTCCTTTTATGTTTACCTTTAACTCTCCAATGCCATGCATTTGCATAGAGCAAGCTGTGCTTGTGGCATGTATAAATCGGAAGATGTAGGCTATTTTGCATATTGATAGTAACTGCCTGACACAATCCGCTAGCAAACTGTTAATGCATGTTTAGTGATTTGAACATTTTGTTAGCATCAACATCACACATTTATGGGAAACTACAAGGGATAAATGACTTTTGTTTTGAGCACAGTGTACAACAAGAGTACAACTTCTGCTCTTCTGCATAATCCACCTTCTAATCAAGAAAACATCTCTTGGGATCATTATAGTCTCTTTCCCTCATTATCTTCAAACTTTTATATTCAGTAATTCTTTCTACCAAAAAAACTACAATATCATCACTTCACTCTGAGTCCTATGAAACAATCTGATTTTAAAACTTTGGAGGAATGTCTTGGAAGTTCTATGGTGAACAGATGGCTTAATAAAGATATGGTCACACTAATTTTGTTGTTTTGTTCATGATGTGGGTAGCAAAATTAACAAATTGTTATTCTTTAAAGCAAAAGCTTAAATTTATCTGTAGTCTAAAATACAGAGTAGATTAAATATATAGTTAAAATATATGGTTTTCCTGTCATTTTAGACTGAAATAACCAACTTCTCAGTATCTCTAGCTCTTGTAAAACTGCAGAATTCTATGTTAATAAGTGATACCAACACAACATGAAGCTAAATGGAAATTCCATTAATCAGATAATTTAAAATCCTATAGTATAAAAACACTCTTAAATCTTTCACACAAGCATGTTGTAGCAAGCAGAACTGTACGATAAAATCAGCTGTTCTTAATAAAATGTAATTGTTATGGTTTTAGAGAAGTATGTGAGAAGTTCACTGATCTGCAATTGTTGACAGATTTGTCTTTGTGATTTCAGCAACAAAATTTGATGACCTCTGTTTTGAGATTTAAGTAAAAGGCAAAACTCTGACATGCTTTCACTGATCAACTCCACAATTAAACCAAAGACATGGTCAACAGAGGATTCAAGAGTCTCTATTTAATATTGTTGTCTTACATAGAAAGACAAAAGAAATCTAAACATTAATAAAACAGACTCAAGTTCCTCAAAACTTAATAGATTTGTAGATTTAAACTTTCTCAGGCTTGTGGACCATTTGTTATTAATGATGTCATTGAAATGCTAATCAAAATGGAAGTGCCTTAAAATTAATTGCTGCTAACCTTGGGAAAAATCTTTATTTTTGAAATGGACGTTCAACTGATGGTAAAATAATTTCAGCCAGATTTTGGGTCATTAACTCATGACTGCAAATCTTTTCTGAAAGTTGTTTACTCTCAAGAAAATATGCCAATGAATAAATTTCACATTAAAATTACATTTTCAATATTAAATAGGATAATGCAAGCACATATAAGACCATAAAAAAGCCTTGATAAATCTCACTATGTTCACTTTCCCATCATATGTTTCTGTGACTTCAGTCTCTATTGACTAGTCTATGTAACTTTTCAAATGTTCTCATTCATCTATGGGATTTGTTGTTGTTTAGTTGCTAAGTCACATCCAACTCTTTAGTGATCTGATGGACTGAAGCCCACCAGGCTCCTCTGTCCATGGGATTTCCCAGACAAGAATACTGGACAGGGTTGCCATTTCCTTTTCCAGGAGATCTTCCCAACCCAGGGATGGAACACATACCTTCTGCTTGGCAAGTGGATTCTTTACCACTGAGCCACCAGAGAAGCCCTACCTATGGGATTTTAAATATATTAACAATTTATTATACTTGAAACAGCTTTTTATCTTTGTTGAGCTCAGTTTACATAGTTTTCAAAGGAAACTTGATAGGAAAGTGATTGATATATTCAATTTCCAAATGTATTTTGCCAACGAGGCAGGGAAACTAGCATTTTCATACATTGTTGGTGGAAAAGAACAGCTTACATGTTTTAAGAAAGTAATCCCAATATATTAAAATGTGTTTTAGCCTTTGACCCAGCAATCCCACATGAAGGAATCTATTATACAGAGAAAAAGTAACAAGAACAGATGTTTACTGAATATATATTGTAGTGTCAATAATCTAAAATTCCTATCCACAAGGAAATAGTTGAATTAATTATGATTTGCTCATAGACTTAAATGGAGCTTCATTATTAACCAACTGCTGCTGCTGCTACTGCTAAGTCACTTCAGTCATGTCCGACTCTGTGTGACCCCACAGATGGCAGCCACCAGGCTCCCCCATCCCTGGGATTCTCCAGGCAAGAACACTGGAGTGGGTTTCCATTTCCTTCTCCAATGCAGGAAAGTGAAAAGTGAAAGTGAAGTTGCTCAGTCATGTCCGACTCTTCTCGACCCCATGGACTGCAGCCTACCAGGCTCCTCCATCCATGGGATTTTCCAGGCAAGAGTACTTGAGTGGGATGCCATTGCCTTCTCCGTATTAACCAACAGTGATGCACATAATATACTGATTGATGATTTAAAAAAAAAAAAACCTGCTAACTTCTACCTTCATTATGCTCATATCTTAAAAAATAAAAATAAACAGAACAAATTCTTATCTGATTGTGTTTATATACACACGGGCAATGAGATACAGTAAGGGAAGTTTTATATCATGACATTAACATTGGTGAGCTCAAACAAGGATGAGTTATGGAAGATGATAGGAAGAGTTCTAATGACCCTGTATTTTTTCAATTGTAAACAAAAACTTTTTTGTCATTTCAAAGACTGAACAACTTTCAAAAAAAAAATAAGAACATGAAAGAGTAAACATTACCAGACTTTCCCTCTCGGCACAAATTATAAATGTGAACAAAATATATGTGGCAATGTTTTCGGGCATTGAATGACAAAATGTGAATGACTATAATCCTTGAAGGAAGAAAACATATGAGGTGAGGCCCACTTTTGCCAGAACTTTCTTTAGCATATGGAGTTGGAGTCCTAGCAGACCTAGCATCTGGCACTTGATAAACTAAAAAGCCAGAGATTGAAACATACATTTTAGGATGTTGCTAGAATTGTGAATAGAGCACTGAAAAGGAGAGAAATGCTGGAAAAGCCGATAGTTTAATCAAAGGGTGCCAAATTACTGGTGGGGATTTCCCTGGGAAAAGGGAAGGGTCTAACCACACGTGCAGAGCAAGAGTCCACAAAACTTAACAGAGAATGGTTAATGAGGGACTGAGAAAGAAACAAAAATATCACAGACCACAAAATTGTTAAGAGTTTAAGTGCAACAACAGTAAAGAAACCACTGAGACCTTCAGGAAATTAGACCCAACAAAGGCCATGAATTAAAAATAAGAACCAAGTCATAACATAAGGAAATTCTCTAGAAATAAAGAGAAAACAAAAATATAAGTACCCTGAGAACAAAACTTGAAGGAATCTAAATAATATATTAGTCATTTGCTTAGCAGAACAAAACTTAATAATATTTTTAATGATATAATCCATAATATTTGTGGATAATAATAAATCATATTTATTATAGATAATAAATGTACTACCTATAAAAACATGTAATAACATTTTTTAAGCTGGATATACAAAGAAGTAGAAAAACTTAATTCATAATCAAAGAAAATAACATTCAAAAGAAACAAACTGAAGATGGGTATAGTACTGGAATTAGTAGAATAAAATTTTCAAAATATAACACATTTACAAATAATCAAATGATTCAAGAATTATATTAGGAGATATAATGATCAACACATGCATAAGAATTGCACAGTTACTTTATATGCTTGAATTATTTTTATTATATAATATACATATTATAAATTAAAATGCTAAATGTACCCTCTATATTAACACTTCTAAATTAATGTTGTTTTGATATAGTTTTCCTTGATGGAAACATTTCAAAGCAACTCACACTGAAATAATTCATTTGACCTTTTTTTAAACTAATAGAGCATATGATTTAGTCGCAATTTCATTTCTATTAACTATTCCATGGTTTCATATGACATACTTTCAAAGAAATAGGATCACTCAGTATTACTATTCTTGTGGTTTGGGATGTTCACATACTGTTTCTGCCTTTTTTGTAGATAAAAGTCAAATGAGTGTTACCATGCTTTCAAAGACCTACCTGGAATTTTCACAAGAAATCTAGGAGTTTTCTTTTAGACAAATGCTTTCTCTGGATTCTGTGCTTTTTTAAAAAACTTTAAACATTTAATGTAACTTTGACTAACACTAGCCCTTCTTTGATTTATTTTCTTATTTTGTACTAATCCATTGCTGAAACTGGTCGTTCTGTCTCTATTCTGTTTCAATAACCCACTCAGTCAACAAACAAGAACTAGTTAAAATTTCCATATACTGGCATCTACAGTCAAGGCTTTATATTTCCTGACAACATATATATTTCTTTCTTTTCTCATATACACAGAAAAATATTAAATTTTGTATGTACAATAACAAAATTTTAGCTCTTTGGTGTGTACAATGACAAAATTTTAGCTCCACTGTAGAGTTTGTTCCTTTAAATTCTGGTTTTCTTTATTCATCTCATTCACTCTTAATTTTTAAATAGTAATATTGGAGGGCTTCCCTGGTAGCTCAGCTGGTAAAGAAGCCACCTTCAATGCAGGAGACCCCAGCTCAATTCCTGGGTCAGGAAGATCCCCTGGAGAAGGGATAGACTACTCACTCCAGTATCCTTGAGCTTCCCTGGTGGCTCAGACGGTAAAGAATCCACCTGCAATACGGGAGACCTGGGTTCGACCCCTGGGTTGGGAAGGTCCTCCCTGGAGATAGGCATGGAAACCTACTCTAGCATGGAGTGGGCATGGCAACCCACTCCAGTATTCTTGCCTAGAGAATCCCCATGAACAGAGGAGACTGACATCCTTAGTCACTAAATCATTTCTGACATTGCAACCCCATGGGCTGGAGCCCACCATGCTCCTCTCTCCATGGAATTTTCCAGGCAAGAATACTGGAGTGGATTGCTATTTCCTACTCCATTACTGGAGTATGTTTTCTTTATAATGTGTTAGTTTCTGCTGTACAGCAAAGCCAATTGGCTATACAGTATACATATATCCCCCTCTTTTTATTTCCTTCCTATTTATGTCACAATAGTGCATTGTGTAGACTTCCTTATGCCATGCAATATGTCCTCATTTAGTTACCTATTTCATACATAGTAGTGTATATACATCAATCTCAATCTCCCAATTCATCCTACCTTCTCCCCTCCTTGGTATCCCTACATTTGTTCCCTACATCTGTGTGTCTATTTCTGCTTTGCAAATAAGTTCATCTGTGTCATTTTTCTAGATTCCACATGTAAGCGATGTCATACAATATTTGTTTTTCTATCTTACTTCACTCTGTATGTGTATGACACTGTATGACAGAGTCTATCCAGATCTGTCATTTATTTTTGATTCTTACATTGATCTAAAAGGAATGTTTTTTGATATGAAGGTTTGATTACTGAAATAGAATCTCAATATGTATGTGCAATTACTTTAAATCCAGGCTCAAAGGTAAAATATTTCTATCTTAGAAATATGGAACTAACTAAATATATCAGTTTATCTTTTTTTTATTCTTATTATGAATCCACTTAATATGAGAACTGTGAAATTAATGAGTTCAGATGAACCCGGTCTTAAAAAGTATGCTCTTTCCCAACACTGTGATGTACTTAGATATTAATCCCAAATAAAGCATGGAAAATCATTGTTGTTACCCCAAAATTACCTAAATATATCAGTGAAGCAAGTATAAGGGATTGGCGAGAACAGAGGGAAAATCAGTTCCATGAAGTACTTACCTGAAAGCATTAGGGAGATAATTGAATAAAAGTTTCATTTTGTGTGTATCAGTTCTTCTCTTGTCCATATGTATTTTAGCTCCTATATTAATTCATTGTTTTTGCCCTGTTTTCCACTAGTCAGATTTCTAATCTCTACTATCATATAGGTAAAATTTAATCTAAATACACTAAGGAGTCAGAACAGTTTGCTTTTCAAGAGGCACAGTCTACCATTGTTTACTTCTGATAAACTGACAAATAGATAAGGAAATGACAACCCACTCCAGTATTCTTGCTTGGAGAATCCCATGGATAGAGGAGCCTGGCAGGCTAGTCTATGGGGTCACAAGAGTTGGAAATGCGACTAAACACACACATACTGACTAAGCAAATGTGCTATATTAAAGAGATATGGTTAATTACATAGACAAATTTCTTTCAGAGCATGGTACTTAAACCAGTTCATAGAGTTGTCAGACAAGTAAATATATAACTCAGAAAAATAAACTTAGAGAATGAACAGCAATTCTGAGTTGGTGCACAGGAGGCTAAAACCAAAATTTTCTATATTAGGAAAGTTAGTGTTACATTTTTAGTGTTTCATCTTTTTTTTCAGTTTTTAGCAATAAATGAAAGCCTTATTCCCATTAGAGTAGAATATGAATCTAATGTAAATAACCCTTACATTAAAAATACTTCATGGATATCATCTAATATATCTGTCCCCATCAATATTAAAATCCACAGGAATTAATTGTGACACATGTGATTTAAAACATAGTTTCTATCTTCAGATAACATTACATTGTATATATGCATTGCAATCTTAGGCTTGTAATTCAAAATGCAGTTCCACAGATGGTGTTTATGAATCTGCCTGAAAAACCAGATGTTTGACCTGGGGTCATTTCCATCACACATACAGCCCAGTCTCTGGCCACTGTTCATTGGCTTTTTCAGATAATGTTCTATAAATCCTTACTTGGAACTAACTCATGCACTACTGATTGTTAAAAAGGACAAAGTACTGTCTCCTTTTTGTCAACACAGTTGTTTGTTTAAAATAATTCTAAATTATCAAAAGGAAGCATTGAATGGAAAGAAGGTAAGGACCACGCTGGGATTCAGAAGCCTATTAATTCTATCCCTATCCCTAAAGCAGGGTTTTTTGAGTGATCTTGGGAAGATTTACCTCTTTGAGATTGCTTCTTCATCTTTAAAATGTGTATAATAATTTTCTTCAGTATTCCTTAAGGGTACCATACAGATCAAATTAGACGTTTCAGTTCAGTTTAGTCGCTCAGTCATGTCCAACTCTTTGCAACCCCATGGACTGCAGCATGCAGCCTTCCCTGTCCATCACCAATGCCTGGAGCTTGCTCAAACTCATGTCCATCGAGTCGGTGATGTCATCCAACCATCTCATCCTCTGTCGTCCCCTTCTCCTCCTGACTTCAATCTTTCCTAGCATCAGGGTCTTTTTCCAATGAGTTAGTTATTCATGTCAGATAGCAAAAGTATTGGAGTTTCAGCTTCAACATCAGTCCTTCCAATAAATATTCAGGACTGATTTCCTTTAGGACAGACTGGTTGGATCTCCTTGCTGCCCAAGGGACTGTCAAGAGTCTTCTCCAACACCACAGTTCAAAAGCATCAATTCTTCAGCATTCAGCTTTCTTTATAGTCCCAACTCTCACATACATACATGACTACTAGGAAAAAAAAAAAAAACATAGCTTTGACTAAATGGACCTTTGTTGGCAAAGTAAGGTCTCTGCTTTCTAATATGCAGTCTAGGTTGGTCATAGCTTTTCTTCCAAGGAGCAAGGGTCGTTTAATTTCATGGCGGCGGTCACCATCTGCAGTGATCCTGGAGCCAAACAAAAGAAAATCTCTCACTGTTTCCATTGTTTCACCACCTATTTGCCATAAAATGATGGAACCAGATGCCATGATCTTAGTTTTCTGAATGGTGAGTTTTAAGCCAACTTTTTCACTCTCCTCTTTCACTTTCGTTAAGAGGCTCTTTAGTTCCTCTTTGCTTTCTGCCATTAGGGTGGTATCATCTGTGTATCTAAGGTTATTGATATTTCTCCCAGAAATATTGATTCCAGCTTGTGCTTCATTCATCCAGCATGGCATTTCACATGACGTTCTCTGCAAATAAGTTAAATAAGCAGGGTGAAAATATACATCCTTGACGTACTCCTTTCCCAATTTGGAACCAGTCTGTTGTTCCACGTCCAGTTCTAACTGTTGCTTCTTGACCTGCATACAGATTTCTCAGGAGGCAGGTCAGATGATCTGTTATTCCCATCTCTTTAAGAATTTTTCACAGTTTGTTGTGATCCACATAGTTAAAGGCTTTGGCATAGTCAATAAAGCAGAAATAGATGTTTTTCTGGAACTCTTGCTTTTTCTATGATTCATCAGATGTTGGCAATTTGATCTCTGGTTCCTCTGCCTTTGCTAAATCCAATTTAAACATCTGGAAGTTCATAGCTCATGTACTGTTGAAGCCTGTCTTGGAGAATTTTGAGCATTACTTTGCTAGCATGTGTGTTGAGTGCAATTGGGCAGTAGTTTGAACATTCTTTGGCATTACCTTTCTTTGGGATTGGAATGAAAACTGATATGATTAGGAAATACATATGTTTAGGAAAACATTGATAATTGTATCACTATATAGAGTATGGGTATTACCAACTTTAAGGAATAACGTCTGGCTAATTTTATCTACAGGCTTCCAGGGGGATCAGTGGTGAAGAATCTACGTGCCAATAAGGAGACACAGGAGATGTGGATTTGATCACTGAGTCACAAAGATACCCTGGAGGAGAAAATGACAACCTGTTCCAGTATTCTTGCCCAGAAAATTCCTTGGAGAGAAGTCTGGTAGGCTACAATTCATGGGGTCACAAAAAAATGGACACAACTGTGAATACACACATTTTACCTACATTTATTCACTCAGAAAATCAGATGTTTTACCTGGATCTTTTACTTTACAAAGAAAGGGTAACAAAGATTTAGGGTTTTAAAATTAGCAAAGTGCACTTGATGTTTTTCTTTTCTATATACTGCCTGTATTAATTTTACTTTCTTTTTCTTCATTTGATTTCATCCACTTCTGAAAAGAGGAGGAAAGGAAAAGAAACAGCACAAAAATAAAATGAAGATAAAGTCTTCCAGAAGAAGGGCAGGCACCGTGGAAGCATTCCATAGTAATTAATCCAGTAACATGAAGTCAGCAGAAAATTCTAATGTCATCAAGGAGAGGCCATGTGAGCTACCCATATCAGGACATGTGCCTTATCAAGGGACTAGAGTAGACTGTTTTTATAGAGAATTGGTAGCATTAATCTAATTCACAAGAGACTACAATATTTGCCAGGATGCAACTATACTAATTAAAAAGAAATAAAACTTCATGAGGATCAGGCATGAGTTTAACCCATATCTTCTCTAACAATCCTCACACAACACTAGTTTAAGAATAGTGACAAGAGAACAAGTACTTAAAGCAAATATCTTCAAAATTTGTGTATAAAAATGAGGAGATAGTGCAACTTCCTAATCAAACTTATCTTTCACCTTGTCTGTGTTCTTAGGTCATTTACTAAACCCACTCCTTTGACACACAATACTGTTATCATGTTATCTTTTGCCTGTTTTTTATTTTGGTATATTTTTATACTGGTTGTTAATTTCCTAAACAAAGCTACAGTTTCTGGTCTTCGTGATTTTTTTTTTTTTTTTTTTTTAGATAAAGAAGGCATTCCTATCTTCTTTAAAAACTTTGGGACTCAATTCAATTTTTGCCACTAAATGTTTAGTTTTTTCACTTTCTAAACTGAAGGTACACATTTCCCTACCCCATATAACTAGCAATCGCAGCATAATTATATGGTAATGATAACAGTAAAAATTACAAAAATAAACTTGAAATATTAGCTTGTACAAAAGTAACTGCAGTGTTGGATCGTGAATTTAAATCATTATAACTAGGCTCAAATACATCTTTATTAATCAAAATAAGAACCATTACAATCAACACATTTTGCCAAAGAGAAATAACTTTGTTTATTCTGGTAGCATAAAAAATGCTTTTGGATTTTATCAATTTTTGGAAAGTATTTCCTGCCTCCTGCTGGCTGTTGAAGCGTTTTCTCTGCAAAAAGTTGTCAAGATGCTTAAAGAAGTGGTAGTCAGTTGGCTAGAGGTCAGGTGAATATGGCAGATGAGTCAAAGCTCCATTGCCCAATTCTTTCAACTTCTGAAGCACTGGTTGTACAACATGCAATCAGGCATTGTCATGGGGAAGATTTAGGCCCATTCTCGGATTGACCAATGCCAGCTGCAGGCATTGCAGTTTTCAATGCATCTCATCAATTTGTTGAGCATACTTTTCAGATGTAATAGTTTAACCAGGATTCAGAAAACTGTGGTGGATCAGATGGGAAACAGACCACTAAACAGTGACCATGATCATTTTCTGGTGCATTTTTTTGCTTTGGGAGGTATTTTGGAGCATCTTCTCTGTCCAGCCACTGAGCTAGAACTCACTCGTTGTCATATAAAGTCTACTTTTCATCGCACAAAATGATCTGTTCAAGAAATACTTAGTTGCTGTTGCACAGAATAGGAGAAGACAACCCTTCAAACTAATTTTTTTTTTTTTTTGGTCAGTTCATGAGGCCAACACTTATTGAGTTTTTCACCTTTCCAATTTGCTTTAAAGGCCCAATGACCATAGGGTCAGTGCTGAATTCTTCGGCAACTTCTCATGTAGTTGTAAGAAGATCAGCTTCAATGATTGCTCTCAGCTGGTTGTTGTCAACCTCCAATGGCTGGCCACTGCGTTCCTCATCTTCAAGGCCCTATTTCCTTTGCAAAACTTGTTGAACTACCACTGCATTGTATGTTCGTTAACAATTACTGGGCCAAATGTGTTGTTGATGTTGCAAGTTGTCTCTGCTGCTTTACAACCCATTTCGAACTCAAATAAAAAAGATCAATATCACTCGAACTTGTTTTTTTCTAACAGAATTTCTATAGTCTAAAATAAACATAAAATAAACATTAAGAAATAGATTATTAGCAAAAGAAAAAGCAAGAAATGTGCATTAAAATGATGTGTAACATAATCACATTTACTTAAGAATGTATTCCAATATCAAATGGCAAAGTTCAACAATGTAAAACCACAATTACTTTCGCACCAACCTAGTATGATTACATAGCACTTTGTCCCAATCTCCATACCAGAAACAATGCCGTAACTGAAAGAATGTCATGAAAACTGACTTGAAGTTTACCTTGTAAATATAATATTTTGATAGGATGAAGGAATGAAGGGGAAAAAAGGTGAGTGAATGGAACTAGACCTGCACACGGGGATTGAAGGAACTGAAGCAGGGTTGAGATTCCCACATTAGAGTAATAGTTTGGAACAAAGGGTAGGCAGGCATTTGAAGTTGTTGGAGAGTGAAGCAGCTGATCTGTGACAGTCTTAATGGAGTGAGAACCAAGCAGATAATCTGTAAGGCAGCCCTATGTACCCCAAAGAGGGACACAGGTCCTCTGGGATGCACAGTGGCTGGGAGCAGCAGTGTAAGGATTCAAAAGCAATCCCGGGGCAAGTACTGCTGTTAACTGCAAGTAGATGGCCCAGGTGGGTGTGAGGGAGATCAAAGCAGGGAATACCCTTGAAAGAAAGCCAGGGAGCCATGGAGGCAGGGTGATACTGCTGAATCACATGCAGGGGTTGGAGCCATCACTGTGGCCTCTCTCTCTTACTACATAGGTGCCAACAGCTGTGTTTTGTTTCTCCAACAATATGGAGAAAGACCTCAGAGAGAGTGGTCTTTGAATGCCTGATGGTCGGAAGAGCAGCAGAGAAGGACCCCAGCCAGAGGGATCATTTGAGCATCTGCTGCACTGAGCAACAGAGGTGGACCCCAGCCAGGGGTGACCCAGTGAGCACCTGCTGTGCCAAGCAATAGAGAAGGAGTCCAGCCAGAGGGACCCTTTAAGCATATGCTGTGCCAAGCAATAGAGAAGGACCCCAGCGAGGGGGTGAGGTGGGGCAGTGGGGGCCTTTGAACGCCTGTTGTATCAAGCAACAAAGGACCAGCCAGGGAAGCCCTTTGAACACCAACTGCCAGAGGCCAGAAAAAGGCCCTAGAAGCACTCCCATCAGCTTCCCTGAATACTTGGTGCCACCAAGTTCCCTGCTTTTCAAGCAGCCATGCTACCCCCATGCTCGATTCTCATTGGGGCAGAGCTGCCAAAGGCTAGAAAAAGAAAAAGAAAACCCTAAGAGCACCAAAAAAAAAAAAAAAAAAAAACTAACAGCACCAAAAGTTGCATCTGTGGCCGCCAGGTCCCCTGCACACCTGGCACCACCAGGTTCCCCACAATCCAAGCAGCCACATCACCTTCACGCCAAGTCCCCACTGGGGCAAGACTGCAAGAGACTAGAAAAAACCCTACTAGTGCCATATCTCCCGCACCCGTGGCTGCTGTCTCTCCTGCATACCTTGGGCTGCCAAGGTCCCTGTGATTCAAGCAGCTGTGCCATCTCTACGCATGGTTCTTACTGGGGCAGATCCAAGTCCTTCACATCAGCCTCAGGAGCCAGCTCCTGTGGATGACCCACATGCAGAGGTAGAGATAAAACCACAATTGAAGTCCAGGGGCAAAATGACTATGGAGGCAGATCAAAAACTTTTCCACCAGCTGTACAAGCTTCAGAATAAATCCACACAATCAACTAGGTAGACTGTATGGCTGTGGAATCTATAAAAGGGCAGAGTATTCACACTCTATGGCTGTGGAATCTATAAAAGGACAAAGAGTATTCACACAAAAGAAAACCTCCTAGCTCTGGCAACCATGTGTTACTGCACATAAGTACATGCAGGAATAGGGCTAGATTAGATGGGGGGGTGGGGAGGGTGGCAGTTTGAGCTGCCCCCTCATCAGGTCAAGAGAACAGTCAAGTACTGGAAGGCCTCCTAGGGAGGCAAAAGTTGAACTACCACTCTCTATGCATTTTTCTTTTTTTGTTTCCCCTTTCTGTTTTTCCTTTTCCCATTTTTTACTTTCCTTTTTCATATTGTTTTCATGTTCTTTCTTTATTATTCCTTTCATTTTTATTTTTTATACCTAGTTTTCCTAAGATAATCTATTTTTAAATAAATTCATTTTATTTTTTTTTTTTTTCCAATTTTTACTGTCTTTATTGCTTTCTTCTTCTTTGATTCTTATTTTTGTCCCTTTTTGTCTTTTCTTTTCTTTCTTTCTGTTTGTAAATGTGCAAATTTCTTTGGCTATTGAGTGCTGCTTTCAGTATGAGTCTTGAGGTTTTGTCTTCTCTGCTATGAGGCCTCCTAAGTCTCAGTGCTACAGCAAGGTGTTGAGCCTGAACCCCAGTGGTAGGAAACTCAAATCCGGGACTTTGGACCACCAGAGAAATTCTGACCCCATGGAATATTAACTGACAAGAGCTCTCCCAAAAGCCTCTACCTCAACACTAAGACCAAGCCCCACTTGAATGCCAGAAAATCCAGTGCCCAACATCTCATGCCAAAGCATTAGCAAAACAGAAATACAACTCTTCCCATTGGCAGAAAGGCTGCCAAAAACCATACCAAGCCCACCAACATCCAAAATCACACTACTTTCATTGCACTGCCCTTCAGAGAGACAAGAGCCAGCTCCACCCACCAGATCACAGGCACAGGTCCTCCGAAGCAGGAACCTTCACAAGCCACTGTTCCTACCCACTCATGGAGGGCAGACTTCACAATTAAGAGGCACTACAACCCTCTAGCCTCTAGCCTCCAGCCTGCAGAAAGGAGACCCCAAACACAGTAAATTAAACAAAATGAAAAAAACAGAAAAACATGCAGCAGATGAAAGAATATGGTAAAAACCCATGAGACCCAACAAATGAACAGGAAATAAGCAGTCTATTTGAAAAAGAATTCAGAGTAACAATAGTAAAGATGATCCCAAGTCTTGAAAATACAATGGAGGCATAGATAAATATACTGGAAATACAGATTGAGAAGACACAAGAAATGTTTAAAAAGGAACTATACGAATTAAAAAAATAGACAATTAACAACAAACACAAGGACTGATATTAAAAATACAGTACAAGGAACCAATAACAGGCTATCTGAGGCTAAAGAACAAATAAGTGAGAAGTGAGCTGGAAGGTAGAATGGTGGAAATAACTGAAGCAGAGCAGAATAAAGAAAAAATAACAAAAAGAAGTGAGGACAGCCTTAGAGACCTTTGGGACAACATTAAGCATAACAACATTAGAATTAAGGGATCTGAGAAGAAGAAAAAAAAATATGAAAAAATATTTGAGATATAGTCAAAAAGTTCCCTAATTGGGGAAAGGAAACAGCCATCCAAATACAGGAAGCCCAGAGAGTCCTATACAGGATAAACCCAAGGAGAAACAAGATAGCACACATATTAATCAAACTAATCAAAATTAAACATGAACAAATATTAAAATCAGCAAGGGAAAAGCAACAAAAGTATACAAGAGGATCCCCATAAACCTAACAGCTGATCTTTCAAAAGAAACTCTGTGGTCTAGAAGGGAGTGGCAGGATATACTTAAAGTGATGAAAGAAAAAAACCTACAACCAAGATTACTCTACCCAAAAAAAGGTATCATTCAGATTCAAAGCAAAAATCAAAATTTTACATATAAGCAAAAGTTAAGAGAATTCAGCACCACCAAGCCACTTTTGCAACAAATGCTAAAGGGACTTCTCTAGACAGGAAATACAAGAGAAAGAAGAGCCCTATAAAAACAAACCCCAAACAATAAACTAAATGGTAATAGGATCATATATATCAATAATTACTTTAAATGTAAGTGGACTAAATGCTGTAACCAAAAGACACAAATTGGCTGAATGGATACAAAAATAAGACCCCTGTACATGCTATCTATAAGAGACCCACCTCAGACCTAGGAACACACACAGAATGAAAGTGAGAGGCTGGAAAAGTTATTCCATGCAAACAGAAAATAAAATAAAACAAGAGTAGCAATATTTATATCAGATTTCAAAGACTTTAAAATAAAAATCGTTACAAGACACAAGAAAGGACACTAAATAATGATCAAGGGATCAATCCAAGAAGAAAAGATAATAATTTAAATATATATGCATCCAACATAGGAGCATCTCAAAACATAAGGCAAATGTTAGCAACTATTAAAGGGGGAATCAACATTAACACAGTAATAGTGGGGGACTTTAATACCCTACTTACACCAATGGACAGATCATCCAGACAGAAAATTAATAAGGAAGCACAACATTTAAATGATACATTGGACAAGTTAGACCTTAATTGATATTTACAGAGCATATCACCCCAAAACAGCAGATTTTACTTTTTTTTTTATTTTTTATCAAGTGCACAGGACAGAAAGTCTCCAGGATAGATCACATCTTGGGCCACAAATCAAGCCTTGATAAATACTAAAAAACTGAAATCTTTTCAAGAATCTTTACTGACTTTAACACTAGATGTCAACTACAGGGGAAAAGTAATGACAAAAAAACACAAACACATGTAGGCTAAACAATATGCTTCTGAATCACCAACAGATCACTGAAGAAATCAAAAAGGAAATTAAAATATACCTAAAAACAAATGACAGTGAAAACATGACAACTCAAAACCTATGGGATACACTAAAAGCAGTGCTAAAAGGCAAGTTTATAGCCATACAAGCCTACCTCAGGAAACAAGAAAAGCATCAAATAAACAATCTAAACTTACACTTAAAGCAAACAGAAAAAGAAGAACTAACAAACAAACAAACAAAAAACCCAAAGCTAATAGAAGGAAAAAATTATAAAAGTCAGAGCAGAAATAAATGAAAATGAAATAAAGGAGAAAATGGCAAAGATAAATAAAACTAAAAGCTGATTCCTTGAGAAGATAAATAAAATTGACAAACCATTAGCCAGACTTAACCAAGAAAAAAAAGGAAGAAGACCCAAATCAATAAAATTAGAAATAAAAAAGCAGAAGTTACAAGAGATGAAACAAATACAAAGGCTTATATAAGACACTACTACAAGCAACTATACGCCAATAAAATGGCCAACCTGGAAGAAATGGACAAATTCTTAGAAAAGTATACCTTCCAAAATGGAACCAGAAAGAAACAGAAAACTCAACAGATCAATCATAAGCACAGAAATTAGAATTGCAATAAAAACTCTTCCAATGAACAAAAGTCCAGGTCCATATGGCTTCACAGGCAAATTCTACCAAAAATTTAGAGACGAGCTAATATGCATCCTGCTCAAACTCTTCCAGAAAACTTCAGAGGAAGGAGATTTCCCAAACTCATTCTATGAGGCCACCATCACCCTGATACCAAAACCAGACAAATATGCCACAGAAAAAGAAAATTACAGGCCAATATCACAGAGGCACATAGATGCAAAAATCCTCAACAAAATTCTAGCAAACAGAACCAAACAACATATTAAAAGGATCATACATGGTGATCAAGTGGGCTTTATCTCAAAGATGCAAGGATTCTTCAATATATGCAAATCAATGTCATACACCATATTAACAAAGTGAAAGATAAACATCATATGATCATCTCAATAGATGCAGAGAACACTTCTGACAAAATTCAACTCCCGTTTATGATAAAAACTCTCCAGAAAGTAGACATAGAAGGAACATGATAAAAGTGAAAGCATTATTCACTCAGTCATGTCCAAACCTCTGTGATCCCATAGACTATAGCCCGCCGGGATCCTCTGTCCATGGGATTCTCCAGGTAAGACTACTGGAGCGGGTAACCGTTTCCTTTTCCAGAGAAGGAAAATACCTCAACATAATGAAGGTCATATGTAACAACACCAAGGCAAAATGATTTTCAATGGTGAAAAACTGAAAGTATTTCCTCTAAGATCAGGAACAAGACAAGTGTGCCCACTCTTGCCACTATTATTCAACAGACTTTTGAAAGTCCTAGCTACAGCAATCAGAGAAGAAAGAGAAACAAAAGGAATTCAGATTGGAAAAGAAGTAAAATTCTCACTGTTAGTATATATGTATGACACTATACATAGAAAGTGCTAAAGGGGCCACAAGAAATTTAATAGAGCTAATCAATAATACACAGAAATCCCTTGCATTCTTATATACTAACAATGAAAAATCAGAAAGATTAAAGAAACAATCCCATTCACCACTGCAATAAAAAGAATAAAATACCTATAAATAAACCTAGCTAAAGACACAAAAGACTTGTATGTAAAAACCTATAAAACACTAATGAAAAAAATCAAAGATGACACAGATGAAGAGATATACCATGTTCCTGGATTGGAAGAATCAAAACAGTGAAAATGACTATACTACCCAAAGCAATCTACAGATTTAATGCAAACTATCAATATCAAACTACCAATGATATTTTACACAGAACTCAAACAAATAATTTCATAATTTGCAAGCAGACACAAAACAAGTAGCCAAAGCAATCTTGAGAAAGAAGACAGGAGCTGAAGGAATCAATCTGCCTGGCTTCAAACTATACTACAAAGCAACAGTCATCAACATAGTATGGTACTGGCACAAAAACAGAAATATAGACCAATGGAATAAGATAGAAAGCCCAGAGATAAATCCATGGACCTTTGGGCAACTTATCTTTGAAAAATGAGGCAAGAATCTACAGTGGAGGAAAGAAGTGTCTTCAATAAGTTGTGCTGGGAAAACTGGACAGCAGCATGTAAAAGAAAAATGAGAACACTTCATAATACCACACACAAAGATAATCTCAAAATGGATTAAAACTTAAATGTAAGGCCAGGAACTGTAAAAGTCACAGAAGAAAACATAAGCAGAACACTCTGATATAAATCACAGCAAAATCCTCTATGACCAACCTCCCAGTGTAATGGAAATAAAAACAAAAATAAACAAATGGGACATAATTAAAAGCTTTTTCTCAGTGAAGGTAACTATAAACAAGGTGAAAGACAATCCTCAGAATGGGAGAAAATAATATAAAATGAAAAACTGACAAGAGTTTAATCTAAAAAATATACAGTTCATTCAGTTCAAATATGCAGCTC